>NC_068384.1:309122-327075 GCF_023724105.1 Carassius gibelio | reverse complement strand
CCAGGGAAATTAGTCAGTCATGTCAGTCCCCGCTTCCTCTGCAGCAGTAGAGTGTTTTTTAGTCGGGGTGGATTGATCATGAGACCACATCGTGCTTGGTTGGGTAGCAGGATGGTCTCCTCACTTATTTTTTTGAAAAGTAATTATGCCCATCTGTAATCTTCACAACATCTAAAGTGCACATAATCCAAGACATTGTAAGGATATTAGCAGTCATTAGTTAAGCTTCAAGGTTAAAAGTTATGTAAAAGCTATTACAGTTGAACATTTACAGGTATAGTGGTACAGTAATGTTACTTGTACTAGAAAGGTTATATGGATGTGTATAGTGGTACAACGATGTTATGTGAAAATGAGCACTTAATATTGACAAGTTACAATTCTTAATACTAATAAATTTAACTTTACACCACAAACTATGTGGCCCTTTTACCCTTTATTGTTTCCACCAAACATTTTACATACTCTTGAAGATTTATTTAGGTCTTGTCAAAGATCCAATCTCTCTGGTCTCGGTCTCGACTCGGACTCGACCCTTTCTGAACTCGGTCTTGACTCGGACTCGACCCTTTCTGAACTCGGTCTTGACTCGGACTCGACCCTCTCTGGACTCGATCTGGACTCGGACTCGAATGAGCTGGTCTCGACTACAACACTGCCTAGCATGCCAAACACCCATTTTTTTCACCTCCATGTTGTTGATGCTCTCCCTCGTCCATACTGTAAAAAGTTAAATATTTAATTAAAAAGAGAAATACTACAATATTATGCAATTATATTCATTTAACATGTTTACACATACAAAAGGGTGACAAATTAAAGGAAAATCTGCAGGAGCTTTATAAATGGCAAACCAAGAAGTATGAAGATGAAGAAAGTACCTCTATCCACATCCATCCATCATAAACATTGGGGGCTTTTCATTTGAACAACCCTCTACATTGTGAGTAAATCACTTGCTAATCTTCACTCTGGGCGACTAACTGATATGTAATATTAGCCAATGGGCTAATAAACTCTCAGATTTTACTCGTCAGTGTGTAAGTTGAAGGCCAAGTATAGGTTTATCACAAATATATTTTCACTTGCCGAACACACAGACTGAGCGCTTCAGAGTTTCAGGATCGATGCTATTTTCAGTTCATCTCAATGGATGCACAGCACACCTGTATTTGATGTACCATAAACTTTAGTGTAAAGGCGCACGACTCATCACTTTGGTGAAAGCAGAGAGCACGAAAGTCATATGTACACATGCAGAATTGACACATTACATGTAAATGATATTTTTTGTTTATTTTCCTGTTAAAATAACAGAGATCCTTTGGATTTTTCCTGCTTTTAAGAACTGCCAATCAAACTTTGAAAATACATTGTAACATTTTACTATTCCTTCTCTGCTGTCCGACAACAGACTCACCTGTAAATGAATATTAGCCAAGATGACAAGCTGAGTTTTGATCTCTCGAAGAGAGACCCGACTCGCACTGATCGGCTGGTTTTCTTGCCTCAATGACTTTTATGTCTGCACATCCTGTGATGGTGACAAATGTCAAAACATGGTTATGCAGACAACAGTATTTTACCTGGACTAAGAATGAATAAATTGTGGTAAAAAAAAAAAAAATCAAAAGCCAATGTGTTTACTGCTACTGCAGAAGTAAAGCCCATTGCCAAAGCAGGAAGCTTTTGTGCAGTCTTTTCTGTAAAATGCGGTCTTTGTTTCATGTGCAAAGCTTACTACTTTTACTTTTTACCAATTATTAATTTAATATTAAATGGATAGTTTGCCCAAATAGCAAAATTATGTCATTAATAACTTACACTCGTGTTGTTCCAAACCCGTAAGACCTCCGTTTATCTTCAGTACTGCACATGTGTGATTCAGTGTGAAGCAGACACAGAGCATCTGAAATGAACTGATTCTTTTGGTGATTGATTCTGAACTGATTCTGAGCTAGTGTTATCAGCGCGGGTAAACCATAGACTGTGAAAGAACTATGGACGTAGTGTCCGTGACGTCACCCATATACTCCTCAATAGCGGTTTTGAAGCCTAAAGTTTGCAGAGCGGGCCGTCGCCACCTTGGCAGCGCGTCACCACGCGACCCTCCCGGATATTCAAAAATGGGCAAAAAGGCGGGAGCTGATTGCTGACGCCACGCCCACCTAGCACGACGGCATTGTCAGCAGCGGCAATCCACCTGTCACTCAAGTGGCCACGCCCTTAATTATGCAGAACTTTAAGGCTTAATATAATATAAACAGAGTTATAAAAACATTCACCCCCCTCACAGTTGTCATGAAAGGCAAAATTAGCAATATAGACCAAACTCATTTTTTGAACCAGGCTGTAAACATGTTTTTTTTCTGCTGTAAAGTTGGGCAACTTTAACATGGGGAGTCTATGGGACTGACTCCCTTTTGCAGCCAGCCTCAAGCGGCCAGTCGATTAATTGCAGTTTTAGTCACTTCCTTATTGGCTTCACTAGAGAGAGTGAAAGGTTGCCGCTCGGGGTAAACCGAAGGATTGAATCAAGGACAATCATCGCCAATGACGCATTACGTCGAGCGCAAAAACCGGTGAACCGTTTTCTTCAACCGCTTTATTGAATCGAACTGTCCGAAAGAAGTACTGGTGATCCGAGAACCAATGCAACCGGTTCTTGATTCGTGAACGAGTCATTATCTGGTCGGTGTTCATCTTCAGTTCTCTCATCACAGCAGTTCACTCAGTGTACTGTTTGAGTAAATGAATTACTCTGGGATATTTGATTGTTTTAACTCAGAGGGAGTGTCTGCCACATAAAAAAAGTTAACAGCTTAAGTCATTTGTGGATTAATGTGTATTGGAGACGCGAACCGTTTAAAACGATTCAGTTCGATTTGGTGAACTGGTTCAAAAAGATCCGGTTACATCGAATGATTCGTTCATGAACCGGATATCACAAACTGCTGTGCTGTGAACCCGCTCACAACAGACACGGAAGAAAAGACAATGCTGAATAAAGTCGTTGTTTTTGCTATTTTTGGACAAAAATGTATTTTCGATGCTTAAAAAAAATTCTAGCTGACCCTCTGGTGTCACATCGACTACTTTGATGATTTTTTCTTGCCTTTCTGGACATGGACAGTAGACCTTACACACAGCTTCAATGGAGGGACTGAGAGCTCTCGGACTAAATTATCTTAAACTGTGTTCAGAAGATAAACGGAGGTCTTACGGGTTTGGAACAACACGAGTGTAAGTTATTAATGACATAATTTTGCTATTTGGGCAAACTATCCATTTAATATTAAATTAATAATTGGTAAAAAGTAAAAGTAGTAAGCTTTGCACATGAAACAAAGACCGCATTTTACAGAAAAGACTGCACAAAAGCTTCCTGCTTTGGCAATGGGCTTTACTTCTGCAGTAGTAGTAAACACATTGGCTTTTGATTTTTTTTTTTTTACCACAATTTATTCATTCTTAGTCCAGGTAAAATACTGTTGTCTGCATAACCATGTTTTGACATTTGTCACCATCACAGGATGTGCAGACATAAAAGTCATTGAGGCAAGAAAACCAGCCGATCAGTGCGAGTCGGGTCTCTCTTCGAGAGATCAAAACTCAGCTTGTCATCTTGGCTAGTATTCATTTACAGGTGAGTCTGTTGTCGGACAGCAGAGAAGGAATAGTAAAATGTTACAATGTATTTTCAAAGTTTGATTGGCAGTTCTTAAAAGCAGGAAAAATCCAAAGGATCTCTGTTATTTTAACAGGAAAATAAACAAAAAATATCATTTACATGTAATGTGTCAATTCTGCATGTGTACATATGACTTTCGTGCTCTCTGCTTTCACCAAAGTGATGAGTCGTGCGCCTTTACACTAAAGTTTATGGTACATCAAATACAGGTGTGCTGTGCATCCATTGAGATGAACTGAAAATAGCATCGATCCTGAAACTCTGAAGCGCTCAGTCTGTGTGTTCGGCAAGTGAAAATATATTTGTGATAAACCTATACTTGGCCTTCAACTTACACACTGACGAGTAAAATCTGAGAGTTTATTAGCCCATTGGCTAATATTACATATCAGTTAGTCGCCCAGAGTGAAGATTAGCAAGTGATTTACTCACAATGTAGAGGGTTGTTCAAATGAAAAGCCCCCAATGTTTATGATGGATGGATGTGGATAGAGGTACTTTCTTCATCTTCATACTTCTTGGTTTGCCATTTATAAAGCTCCTTTCCTTTAATTTGTCACCCTTTTGTATGTGTAAACATGTTAAATGAATATAATTGCATAATATTGTAGTATTTCTCTTTTTAATTAAATATTTAACTTTTTACAGTATGGACGAGGGAGAGCATCAACAACATGGAGGTGAAAAAAATGGGTGTTTGGCATGCTAGGTGTGAGGGATAAATGCAGACACCCAATCTTGCGGCTTGTGAAAAGAAGATCAAGACCTCACCTCATCCCCATAGTTGCAAAACGTGCATCCAAGGAACTAACATTATTCCCGATGAGTGGAGAGCCTACCGGACGGCTTCGGCCAATATGGGCTACAAACATTTTACAGTGAACCATTCCTAGTGGTTTGTAGACCCACACAGTGGAGCTCACTCACAACACATGGAAAGAGCTTGGTTGACATACAAAACAAGTGTATGGAGACTAAGAGAGAATAGGACAGAGAACATGCTGAAACATCAACTCTCTCTCATAGAGTGGACTCGTTGGCTTGGTGAAAAAAATTAACGGGGGACACTTGGGTGCCTAATAAAAGATATTCACCATCAATTTCCTGTTAAGAGAACAACACACTGAACATTTGATTGTAAAATACCTGTTAACTTGTCCCATTGATTTAAGGTGCACTGATATTTAAAAGCTTTGTTAAATAAAATGTGTATTTTGCCTTTTTAATTTCTGTGTTTTAAGTGCTGGGTAATGTGTATCTTGAAGTAATCATCTTGGATATACTGTTGCAAAATAAGAATCTCCTTGGTAGATGTTAATTGAGATTATTTAGATAATGACTTCACATTACTACACATTACTAAATCATTAACAGCTCATAGACTAACATGAATTCATGACTTGTTGATGTATCATTATGTCATGACTTTACTGGGGGGGGGGGGCACATTATTACTAACTCATCATTAATTACTGATAAAGTAACATGAATTCATGACCTGTTGATGTATCATTATGTCATGACTTTACTTGGGAGGGCACATTATTACTAACTCATCATTAATTACTGATAAAGTAACATGAATTCATGACTTGTTGATGTATCATTATGTCATGACTTTACTTGGGAGGGCACATTATTACTAACTCATCATTAATTACTGATAAAGTAACATGAATTCATGACTTGTTGATGTATCATTATGTCATGACTTGTCTTGGTGTGGCACATCTTTAAAAAGTTATCAATTACACATGTTCTATCCATATTCAGCTCATCTAAGTCAGGAATTTGGTCCTTTTCGGTGGTTTGTAAATAAGTTGAAGAGCAGAGGTCCTGTGGCTGCAGTTGGATGGAGAAGGAACTGAACGGTAGGAGGAAAGTTGATAATTTGAAGTGCAGATAGTGGCCCAAAAGAAGAGCCAGACAAACGTCTGATATAAAGACAGTAAACCAATCCATAACATAACAAAAGTGATAATCAGCATCTCTAAGCTAACTGATTTTAATTTGGAAAATTGCGTCTCCTTAATGTTATTGTAGGACAGCAGCAGTGGCATCACTCAAAACCGAATGATCAAATTGTTTTTAATTATAAATGCATCATTGTGCGTTGGTTGAGTTAGGTTAAACGTAAATATTGCAATAAATCCACTGTCTTTCACTGATGTTTGTGACAGAGCTGGTGGCAAATGTATAAATTGTACCATTTTCATACATCTTGCTTCTAGAACATGTGTGGTTTAGTTTTTCTCAAAGTGTTAATTAATACATTAACTATCATGCAGGAACTAACATGTAATTAAGGTAGTGTTATTCATGCAGTATTTCATATGACTCATGTCAGAGTTAAGTTAGTTCTTCATTAGCTCTTGATTAATACATGTCTTAACTCATCATTAGTTCATAGTCAAGTTATTATTAATTCAGGTATTAGTAAATGATGATTCATGTACTGTTATTGTAAAGTGTTACCGACTATGCAGTATGTACCGGGAAGAGACATGATTAGTTCATCTTCAGAAGACTCAAGAGGTTAACTAATCAATTCTGTTTCCAGTACAGACTGCATGGCTTCAGTTAATGGGGATGTGATGTGACAAAAGAACAAACACCTCAGCTCAGGAGGTGAGAGAAACGAACAGACTACATAATCTGAAACAAGTCATTCATTGTTTCGGTTTCTCATAATTTGGCCATGGTTGCATTATAGATTTTTTTCTTATTCGAAACATTGTGGAATTGGATGTGTTGTGGATTTTATTCTATTAACATGTAAGATTGTAATTATACTCTGCTTAAGTGTACAAAAATGGCTTGAAAAGAGTCAAACATCTGAGTCAGTAAAATGATCTGACCTTCCCATCACTATAATATTGTACACAATCTCACAATGTGAAGCGTCTGTGTCACATGCTGTTGTGAATGATTAAGCGAAGCATCTTCTCATTGAATAAGAACAAACAGTCTCATGAATAATTATGTATTATGTGAATAAATTCTAGTCCTTTGCAACGTCACAAACTCTGATGTCAACACAATGTTAATTTTAAACCCAGAAGATGAAAATACAGCAAAAAAAAAAAAAAAAATCTCAAACAGTTCAAATTAATGGACGATAACATTGTCTTTTGTAGTATGTGCAACACAAACAGCTCTGCTAACATCTCAGAAAAAAAAATGCGTTTCGTGACCTGGCCTAAAAGATGAAAGCTCAGTATTCTACAAGCAGCACTCATGAATTAGCAGTTTCATTTAGAAGCATTTACTGTTACATTTTTCTGTTATGTTGAGAACTGTTAAGCTAAAAATGCAGGTTAGATTGTTGGAATGCCGAATTAAAATAACTGGAAGATTTCTACATTCGATTCAGAATAGTCAATAATGGTATCAGTAGGCAAGTATGTTTCTTGATTCTGGCTTGGTAGGAGAGTCTAATTGTAAATAATTTCCTGCCAAACGTGTTGCTGTAATACATTTCAGAGTGTGAACTGCTTCTATAGATTTAGCCCATATGTGGTAAAAATAAATATTTTTTGAAATTGTTGAAAATGTAAAATAATCATTTATTAATTATAATTTGTGTTATTTTTAAAACAGTTTTAAAAATGGCCATCCCATATTTTGATAGTAAAAAGAAAAAAATATATATTTCAATGCCTTTGCATCCACTCAAAACTTTTCTGATGGAAATAACGTGTGGTGGAAGGAAAACACAAAGTTTCTTGGGTGAACGGAACAGTATTTAATTTTTGGGGCAAAGAAAGACAAATTTTGAAGAGCTTTTGTGAGCAGATGTTAAATATCTCAGAGAAACACAATACTTGGTAACAATTTATTTATTTATTTATTTATTTTGTGAAAGAATGCAGAAGTTTTGTGAGTGAATGCAAAAACATTTAAATAAAATATATACTCCCTCCCTGTCTCTTTTCTTTTTCTTTTTTTTCTTTTCTTTTTATGAGCATGGCCCCTTGGGTGATCATTAATGTACTGCATTTTAAAACCCATCATTCAAATGTATTATAACAAACAGTAGTATTTACCTTGCGTGTAGCTTTTAATAAACAACAGCTGGACTCAAAACAAATTGGAGAGATTCACTGAATTGTCTAATGTTGATTTAACGGTGATTGATTAAAGCTATAGATACTATCATAAGATTCAAACATTAATTTCATCCACACATTGAAGGGTGGGTACACATACAATTTGTGAAGCCAAAGAATGAAATTAACAAAATTGTTTATCTAGTTTATCTAGCAGTAGTTTATCACTAAGATGAAATCAGACTTGAATCTTATGAAATGAGAGTTTCCAGGGCTGTTTCAACAGAGGTGATTTCAGGGCAGAATTAAAGTAGGCAAAAATGTCTTTAGAAGTTAAATAAAAAGGGTGAATTGGTTTGAGAGAACCGATAAGGTGTGCTTGAAATGAGAGAAACTTCCGAAGCAGATAAAGAGAGAGAGTGAGAGAAGGTCATGTGGTTATAGATTTTAGATTTAGGTTATTCGATTTTCAACAGTTCAAGGAGTTTAGGTGAACGACCCACGGCCGTGTTGATTCCCAGAGTGATTCCTGTGATGCAGAGACCCGAGATTCGCTCAATCCTTCTGTGCAAAGCAGAGGAGCCCAGTGAAAACGCTCGCCCTCTGTTCAGAGCTAGTGGGGTGTAGCTCTAAAAGAAACCAGCCACCTTCCAAACAACCCAAGAAAATTAGATTGAGCAGGAAAGGATTTGGAAAAAAGACAGAAATTTAAAGAGTAGAGAGATTGTTTTCCCACCAGCCTCCCCTTAAGATGCAGAAATTCTGGGAAAATCAAGCAGTGGGTTGGCTTGGGAGGGTGCAGCTCTGCTCACCCGCACGCCATTGTTGTCTGTTTACAAGATTCAACCAAAATCCCTCTCAAATCCCCAATTTTACACAGAGCCATGGCATGTTTATTGCTGATTTTAAAACTATCACGGCAAGTCAGCAGATATAAACTCACTCCAAAATGATGTGCTTGCCCATTCCTGATCTGGAAGTGTGTTTCCTGTCCTCTATGAGGTTTTGTTTGTTTGTTGAAGGAGGACAGGAGTACACCTCTTGGAAGGGAGAAAGACAGGTCTGAAGTAGATCCATAATATTTGGAAGTAGAGATTTTCTGGTTTAATAAGAATAAGGTTGCCACCTGCCCCATCTTATCCAGCTCACAATTTAAAAACATGTTTGACTTTCTCTAATCCCAACAGCAGCTGGCAGCTTTTACAAGCATCGTCATATTAAACTCACCAGTCAAGAACCGCTAACTTAAACGTGGCTATCGTATTGTAAATCTGTGAAGGCACAGATTATATTGATCCAGTCATTGGTGATTGGATTATGTTTGCTAATTGTTAACATTTAGTGACTGCCAGGGGCCTTTTTTATTTTTTTGACATTGACCTTAAGGGCACCTTATGACTGAAAAAGTATACTGTATGCTAATTGTAAGCCTGACAAAAATATGTTTAATGCATTACCCTTGCAGGCATGAAAAATATATGCAGAAATATTGTTAAATTATGCAGGAAAAATCACCCCAACTGATTTTCTTTGTCTTATTGTGTTAGATAGAGCATAAAATATATAATATTAATATAAGATAAGCCAATTCATTGTTCCTCTTTGGCCTTCAGGACTTTTCTGTTCAGATGCATGCATGCATCATCACACGTTTAACTGAAATTTGTTCGCACCAAAAAAAGTTTGGATTTACTAATCTGAAGTGTTACACCTCAGAGATGTAGATAGAGATCAATGTCTTGCGTGTCATTTGTCTGGTGGCTTCCCTCTTGTCTTGAGCTGTTACCCACCAGCACAGCCATCCTTCACATCTCATGTGTTTATCATGATCCGACCAACCATCTGTCCCTGAGCTACTCTTGACGAGACAGATGGAGAGAATAAGAGACATGTAAATGTCACAAGACCAAAGAGCATTTCACTAGAGTCTGACAGATGTAGAAATTTAAATGATAAAAATGATATAGCCACACATTTGAGAATTTGAATAGGTCAGCAAGACTGATTACTTCCTTAAATCACTCTGATTATGAAAAGATTTGTTAGCTACACATTTGTCTCATTGACTAACCTTGTTATCCGAGACAGCGTGTGAAAGATTTGGGTTTGACAGTATCTATCTTTTCCTCATATGCTGTTTGGCCTTCCAAAAGAGCATGATATCCACTTCGTCGTGCCTAGAGCTGATCCGTGCTGGTCACTGAGGGAATACATCCCCATGGACAAAGAGTCATCGCATGTGGTTGCCACAACCCCCGGATGCTCCTTCGTCCAATCCGCCAGCCGTTCCTCGCTATAGCCGCTGGCTGCCGCTCACTCAAGCCATGGGCTGGTCCTTACTTAAGCCCCCAGCTGTTCCTCACTCAAGCCGCTGGCCATTCCTCACTCTTTGCAAGGACAGTCTGGTGCTTCTGGCTCACAGTATGTAAGTAGGTTTACATGTGTAAAGGATTTGCCACTGATGATTCAAACACGAGTTTTGAGCAGTGTAGAGTAGCACTTGTTGTTTGTCATTTCTCCAATCACAAATGTAGAGATGGTTTTATGTTTACACTGCGTAATATGCAACACAATGCGTAAAAACACGGTATAAGTCATTATAATTAGTAATTATGTTCCCACTGGATGTAACAACTGCCACGTTTGTGGTCACCCTGTGCTCTGTGTGGGTCCTAATGCCCCAGTGTAGTGATGGGGACACTGACAAAAAGCATCTATTATATGTTAAACCGAGGTCCTGACTCTCTGTGGTCATTCAATTTCCCAGGATGTCCTTCGGAAAAGAGTAAGGGTGTGACCCCAGAATCCTGGCCAAATTTGCCTATTGGCCTTTGATCATCATGACCTCCTAACAATCCCCATACAGTGATTGGCTTCATCACTCTGTCTCCTCTTCACCAATAAGCTGGTGTGTGGTGAGCATTCTGGCGCAATATGGCTGCCGTCGCATCATCCAGGTGGGTGATGCAATGCTGCACACTGGTGATTGATGAGGAGAAACCCCCTTCTATGTAAAGCACTTTGAGTGCCCAGAAAAGTGCTTTATAAATGTAAGAAATGAAAAATAATAAGGAATTATTTTCAGACTGATGAGCATTGTAAAAATACTCACCTTTCAGAAGGCAGGGCACAGAGGAGAAACAATAATGTACATTATTTGAAAAACAATGTGTTTTTTAACCTTAAACCACATAAACACATTTCATTACACCAAATACACAAAATAATGTTCTTTTTAACAACATCATATGACCCCTTTAAAGAAGTGAGCAGAGTAGTATTCCATTATGCGATAGTAAGCTACAGAGAGTAAGGCATTTATTGAAAAATATGGCTTTAAAGCAGAGCAAGAGATTGAATAAATCATGATCTCATTTCGGCCTCATTACAGCTTGTTGAATTTTATGACAATCCACTTTATATAGTCTATGAAGTCTGAACTCTGAAGGTGAGCACAACTGCCCTTACCATAAATCAGCTGAACGTTTTTTGCGGAGCAGCCCAAACTGCTTGTCTGAGTTATATGGGCTTTTGATGCAGTGTGAAGGTTCTTTGGTAATGCAAACATTCTTATTGCTGCGTTGGTTTGTTTGGAATTAGGTTTGGAGAGTTTGAGTTTAAAGTTGTTTATCCAGTATAATTGTATATCATGCTGCGAAATGTCTGGTCTTAATGCCATATAAATGTTACTCGTTCTGTATAAAGTTGCTTTATGCAGTGTAAAGTTTACAGAATTCTACAAGTATGTTGTGTAAACTTTCTTTCTTTGTCTAGTGTAAAGATTATTTTAATACAATACAATATGTTCCATGCAAAGTTCATGCAGTAACATTTCTTTGTGTAATGTGAAGATTCTTTATTTATTATTTATTATATATTTAATTGTATGCCAGGCTGTTTGAATATGTGTCTTCATGCCCTGTAAAGCATCCTCATTCTGTGTAAAGTTCCTTTATGCGCTGAAAAGTTTGTTTGCGGAGTTCTACAAGTTTGCTGTGCATTGTAAAGGTTGTTTTTGTAAAGATTATTTGCATGCTATTTAAAAATTCCTCTTAAAGTACCTAAGTGCCCATTTGAAGTTTTTTTATTTTTATTTTTTTTATTTAATGCAGTTAGAATGTTCATCATGCATGAAAAGGCCCTTTGTGCTTTTTTCTTAGTGCAATGTAAAGGATATTTTAATTAATTAATTTTAACTTTTAATTAGGAAACATGCTAAGTTCACATATTACTCTGTGTGATTTCACCCACTTCCAATTTACCCAGTAGGATTTTGACACCTTGGGTCGACAGTTGGTGGAAGACACAAAGTATTGCAGCCACGGAAGCCAGCAAACAAACTGGTTCAGAGATCGTTCAAGCCAGATGACCTGATGCATGATAAACACGGACAAATCAGCTTATCAACTTACAGTGTAAGGCTTGTTGCCTTTCATTGTAAATTGCGCTTGTTCCTGTTGCGTGTCCGCAATCTGGCAACCCACATGAGCGACGAGTGTCTAATATTTTGAATTTGGACTGCCGAAACCATTTCAGCCGCTAGCTATCAATATTACATACTCCATCTTTAAGGATGTGCTTGTCACTCAGATGAGTTTATGGAGTCCTTTGAGTGTGCAGCACTGGTCTGGACTCCAAACACAACTCTGGAGATGGAGGTGAACTCTTGAAGAGGTTTTAGGCTGAACTTCAAACCGTTCCTCATACCTGATTTATTTTCTGATTTAGTTCTCAGTCTGTCTCTATCTTTCCCTCTTTCACTCCCTTTTCTCTACTGCTAGTAACTGGCCATTCAGTCATTACCCTCGGCTGTTTTCTGATAGAGGGCTGGGGCCAGGGAATAAAGTAGGCCTGTAACGAACAGTTGAAAGTCTCCAATCAGTTATAGCCTGTGAAAGCCTCGGTAACTTCCTGTTCATAATATAAGCTTTCTGATTAACTCTCCCTCTCTTTTGTGGCAGGTCCATAAACACACCCCCTTGGTTTCATATTGCTATTGATCTTTGGCTGCCCCTTATTTATAGACTGATGAATGTATCATTTGTTTTCTCTGCTATAGAAAGGAAACTCAACCTATTAGTTTCTCAACGTCTTCCTCATATTTATCCTTTACGGTCTGCCTCCTCTTTCCTTTTCATGGTCGACTGGCTAGGCAGCTTATTAAGGTTATACAGATGAATAAAAAAGATGGATGAATAGGTGTAAAGCGAAACAAACATTTTAAATCTAATCACACATTCTTTGACATATTAGATACTGAAAATTCTATAGCTGGATGAATAGATAAAATATGGTTCATCCAATGCAGCAGCGAGTTCAACCTGCAATAATCCCTCATAATTCCCAGAATGCTACAAATCTAACTACTATCATTTTGCGCAAAACTGTAGTATCACCATTAATAAATATAACATGGAAAAGACTCCTTTATAACATTGAATTTAATTCTGTCCTTTATTCATATTCAGTTTTATTTTGATTTTATTTTTTTAACCATTTTTTTCACAGTGTAACAACTATATAGAACTGTATTTTGTAATAACTATATTTTCCTCATGCAGAGAGAGGAATCTATGCAGCGTGTGCAGAATAGACATCATTGCTTTTCAAGTAATTTGAGTGTTACAATTGCAGAATTCAGACTCGTCATTGTTTCTTTCAGTTCACCGTAAGTACAAGCTGTCTATCCTGTGCAAACCTAGCAAGCAATAGTCTTTCTCTCTGCAATCTAATGTTTACATTTTAAAGACCTGATAAAAGAAGATAAACACCCTCCTTCTCTCACACACACAAACAAGTTTGCACACCATACACACACCCTTTAGAGGAATGTCTGATAGTGACAGGAAATGAATTATTAAAACGAGACGCAGGTGCCGGATGCAGCCTCCATTTTGGGCGACTCACGACATGATTTATTTAAAGGACTGTTGCTTCAAAGTCAGTTTAAAGTTTGTCTTTCCTCGCCATTTCTCTTTAATGGGATACCCCTCATCTCAATCACTGATTTCCCATTGTCTTTCTCTCTGCCTTATCTATCTTGTTCTATTGCTATTTCATTCATTCTATACTCTTTCTCAGAAACAAGCCAACATTTGCAATCTGAATTTGCACTTCTCTGCTATCGCAGTTTGAGAGGATGACTCCTGCTGGATGGCTAGAGTGTTTGTTCAATATTGCAGATTTCACATGATACCCCTCAATACATGGATATAAATAAACATCACGCTGGTTTCGATCAGGCCCGCTTGTAGGACGCACCACCCGTTACCCTGAAACAGACCTTTCCTCAGGCTTTCTGCATGAATTGCTCACTTTATCCCTCATAGTTTTCATTTTGGGACAAGAAGAAGTACTTTTCACACAGCAGCGCTCGCTCAAAAAGCTCCAATTTGTCGGATCAGGAACAAGGTTTTTGCTCCCCTCCAATTTGGGCTTGATAGCAGGTGAGCTTGTTTCATTTCAAAGCAGTTTCTCACAATTGTTGGACACATTCAGTGCTGAATCAGCCATTTTGTTAACCTCCCACTCACAGTGTATGTCCTCTGTTTTTCCTGTTTTCAGATTTAACCCTCTATTGTGAGTGTTAAAGTTTGATACACTTATACCATAATTTGGGTTTTAATTGGAAAAGTGAATGGAAGAGCTGCTGTATATTATTATAAGTGTCATTTGACTTTTCAAATACTTGACAAATACTAAATAACTAGTATTCTTGCTACCAAGTAACTCATGGATGGATGTGTCATTTGAGGCTCAGACTAATTGAAAATCTTCTGTCCATTATTAACCATTCTATTTCCATTTTATGTGCATTGTGTGTTTGCAAAGTGAATAAAATTGTGGGTTAACTGTTCCACCTTTGGTTGACTTCGGAAGAGCACAGGTCACACTTCTCACACACAGCTGTTCCTCTTTCCTTCTCTCTCTTTCCATCTTTGTCTCTCTGAAGAATGGCCAATAGAAGATTTCTTAACGAGTAGCGGGATTGAATAATTGCAGCCCTTAGATGTTTTCTTGATGAGATCCTTGCAGCTCATGATGGGCCACGCAGCTCTTCTGACGATTCCCGAAGAAAGGAACAGAAGAAAGATACAGAAGTGTGAAGCTCTGTGATCAAAGGAATGAAAAAGCTCCCTTTCATTTCACTCTCTGTCTAAAGCTATTTGAATCCTTCATGTTCAGCCGCACTGTACAGATAATAAGGAAGCAGACTGGAATGGAGGGCGGGAAGAACAGTGGGAGTTTTCATACTAATTTATAACCTTCCCTCTGACCCACATTCATTGGGTCCCAGTGACCATGTTGAGTAAGCGACAGTTCTTGGAAGGACACCTTGCTATTGGACACTCTACAGGTCATCACAGTTTTATGGATCCGGTGACTTAGGAACCTCTCATTCCACGTGAGAATATTGCCTTCATTAGCAGGAGGAGCAACTCTGGGATAAGATATATCAAACAATACGCAGAACGAGGTGAACAGAGAAAAACTCCTAATGATCCTTGGAGGATAGACTGGGACACTCAGGGGGAGAGACAACCCCCCTATTCTGTCTGCTTTATATGCTTATAAAATGTTGATCAGAGTGTTTAAATATATTATCTACCCAAAGGCATTGCTCAGCTTTTCAAAGAGAGGCACTGCAAGCCACAAACCTTCACTGTGGGTGATGCGAGCGTCGAACGTGAAGTGAATGTCTGATGGTTTGTAGTCATCTGACACCTTTGTTCCTCTACTTTGCAAGAGCACAAATTGAAAACATTTCTCACAAGAGTCTCTGAAGTTCTGGTTTTACATTAAGAGCAAGTTCATATTTGCAGACTGACAGACCCTGGAGCATTTTAGGGTGAGGTCCTCTCGTAATCAAAAGAAATCTAGGGACATTTGAACTAGCTGCCTTCCAGCACTGTGTCCACATCTCTCGGAGTGTAACCTAGAATACAAACCATCCAAACTTGAGCTCAATGCATCTTATAAACAAGTTTGAGTTTTTAGGTTGTCTGTAAAAAAAAAAGTGCACTGCTGTGTAGATGCTAGGGTTTCTTGGGCAGGGGTGTCCAGTCCTGCTCCTCAAGGCTACTGTCCTGCAGAGTTACGCTACAACCCCAATTATACACAGCTGAACAAGCAAATCAAGGTCTTACTTTTAGAAACTTCCAGGCAGGTGAGTTGAAGCAAGTTGGAGCTAAACTCTGTTACAGGACCAATGTTCGGACACCCCTGTTCTAGGGTGTTGCTAGAACCCTTAGCATAGCACACGGCTAAAATCCTGATGCCTCGGTGCTAGGTTGTTGTAAATGTTTGCCTGGTTTTGCAATTAAATCTATGGTCAATTTTCTATCAATTTACTGTCCACTAGACAAAAAACCAAACACTTAAAAATGTCTTTGTACACCTCATTCATGTCAGTAGCATAAAGAATACAAGGAAAGTTAATATTGTTTAAGATAACTGTTAGCATGAGGAAAATTAGTTTAATCTTGCCTTTAGCATGACAAATAATAGGATGGAAAACAGTATGCTACTGTGAGTTACTGTGAGAACCAGTTGGCTTACAATTGTCATAAGAAAACAATACTATGCTAACACTTACTTTGAGAAACAGTAGGCTTACCATTGTCATAAGGAAACAGTGATACTTGGTTTAGCAAACAAAACTGATATGAGTTGCTGTCTACTGAAAATAAGCTAAAATTATTTAAATAAAATGTAGATGTAAATGAGGTATGACTGGTGTCCATCAACGGCTAAATGATAGCATAATCTTTTAAACATATAGCTACAAACAAGCTTAAAGAAACATATTAAAACAACCACAATTCTTGTCTGCCTGCAATTACTATTAAGCACAAACTATTGTAGATTTGTGAGAACTGAGACGGTGCATGTGACATGGTTAACCAGCAGGGGCACTTGCAGCAAGTGTCAGGGAGTTCATCCTGTCCCTACTGAGCCCAAAGCTCCTGCTGCTACATCTGCACAGTCTCGCTCTCACTGAGATGGCTTCGATCAAAAACAAATCCCTGAAACACTTTACACCTCTTGTCGTTTGTTATTATTTTTCTCGCTCTCATTCTCCTCGCTCTCTTGCTAAGAAAGGTTAGCTTAGCTAGTCGGCAGCACTTTGTGTTTTGGTTCCTGGTGTGCTGTAGTTTTTTTTTCTCAGCAGGCTGTTAAACTAGCTTAGCAAGTGAGACTGTCTTGATCATTCATCTTGAAAGACTTTTTTTTTTTTTTTTTAAACAAACCTCATGTTGATTCCAACTAACGCTTTTAAGTGTGATGTTTCAGGTCTTACATTAGCATGCTAGCATTGAGGCTCAGGATTGTCCCAAATTGACTAGTAGGTGAGTTGAATGACTGGTTGACTAATTGGTCTTCCCCTTACGAAAATTTACTTTGGTTTTAATATAGTAAAAGTGTGGTAACCTTGTTTTTTGTTGTTAGTTAAATTTAATGTAGTAGAACCATGGTTAATTTGTGTTGAACCATGGTTTAACCATAGTAACCATTATTTTTATAGTTTTATTTGAAATAAAATCATATGTTATTTGTCTCACTTTGCACGTTTTTTTACATTTGAACTTTTAACATGACTTAGATAAGCAGGACACAATGGTTTTGTTTTTACAATTTTATGTGCAGTTGCATTATTTAAAGGGGAAAAATCCACCTCATAATAAATGAGTCAATAGTTAGATGACTAGTCAAATTTACAAGCAGCTTCCAGACTGAGGCCTAAGTCATTGCAGTTGTGGTTTTCCTAAAGGAGTTCCGTCTCCTGTGTGTGCAGATGCAGGGCACTCTAGAGCTCTTCTTCATCATGTTTGAGCTCTGTCTTCCTATATTAGAGTCTTGAATCAGCAGCCTTTAATGGGTCACATCACCGGCTTTACATTTCAGATGTTATTGCTGACTCGCTTTGCATTCTAGCCTCAGGCACAAACCAAGATCTGAATAAAACATACATTGATCTACTAAAAAAAAAAAAAAAAAAAAAAAAATATATATATATATATATATATATATATATATATGTGTGTGTGTGTGTGTGTGTGTGTGTGTGTGTGTGTGTGTGTATATATATATATATATATATATATATATATATATATATATATAATAGATGTAGGAAGTGGATAAAAAACATGATTCAATTTGAAAAAGAGGTCATTATTTATCAGATTAACCATGAAATAAAAGAAGAGAA
>NC_068384.1:290608-308622 GCF_023724105.1 Carassius gibelio | reverse complement strand
CGATCGGATGGTAAGGGGTGGTTTATCCCTTTTGTAATCCGAGCGAGAGAACATGTAAACACTTGTTCGGATTGAAAACCGAAACTGGAAAGTACTGCGCATACGCAGTGACGTAGAAATAGCGTAATGATGTATGACGCATGGAACTAGGTGAACGAAGTGTCATAAATAAGTGTCCTGTCATTATAAAGTCCCACCAGTCCTCGTTTAAGACTTTTACTACATTTTTTTTTTTTTTTTTTTTGCTAAAGTAAAGTTAAGCAGCACAACAGTTCATGTGCTGGTCGTCGCCTAATTAGGACCCGAAGTAGATAAATATAACGTGTGCTTTTTAAAACAGCAGCGGGAAACCGTATATTCATGCAGTGTGCGCATGTCAAAAGAGTAAATCCAATCAGAAGCTTGTGACATGTATACGCCCACGTCAACCCGATCACTTTATTTACCGTTCATGTAAACACTACGTTCGGATTCGTCAATCAGAATGAATTCATTCCGATGGAAGCAAAAAGTGTCCATGTAAACACACCTAGTGATTCTCGCTTTCAGCACACTCACTCTGCACACATTTATAGCGGAGATGTCTATGTAACATTACAATAAACACTAATAGACTTGTACCTGTTAACATATAAGCAAAGCTACACAAATTTCAACACATAACCATGCAAAGCCACGTAAAATATAGATGATATACACAGAAGTACGAGCTGGAAAATTCAGCTTTTTCTCTTGCCTCAGTCTTCCTTTTGTAAATGCATTACGGTTTTTACAAATTTAAGAACATTTGAATATATTTTCTGGGTAGCCACAAATGCTCTCCATAGATCTTAACTTGTATTGAATCTTTTAAAACGGCACTAGATGATTCTTTTCCTCAGATGTCTCATTGTTGTACGATGCCTATGGCGCTATTTGAGCTCTGCCTGATTAGCGACTTGGTTTAACTCTACTCTGGAGGGTTTGATTTGGTGAGCGCAGAGAGAGAAACAGTGAAAGTTCAGGCTAAATGAGAGATGTGTGTGAGGTAATCTCTGAGCCCGGCGGAGCTCTAGTATTTTCCCTCGTAGCCTGGCTACAGCTCAATTTATGTCAATTAAAAATATGAGCTGGCTAATCCCTCCATAGACCGATTAATGAGATTGAATGAAAGAGAAGTGAAGAGAGGAGAGGAGGGGTAGAGATCCGAGCCAATGGGAAGAGGTGTATTAGACTGTAGAAGCCTCCCGCTGACTCAGCCAGCTAACTCAGAGCCACAGCAACACAACACGGCTGCATATCAGTTAGTAGACATCTACCAATGGGAAAAGTGTGTACTTTTGAGTAATGTAGAGATTTGGGACTGTTTTTCCTACAGTATTTTGTTTTCTGTGTTAAGATTCGGCAAATGGTTCATTTGATTAAGAGCAAGTTTGCAACTTTGTTTTTTTTTGTGCTATCTGTTTGCTTTTGCATGCAGTTAGCAGGATGGATCGTACTTACTAAAATATGAGCTGCAGTCTTTTCATAAATAGGAACTGTGAATAAATTATCCTTTTAAAAATAGTTCCTTAAAATGAGGCTTGTGTTGGCTGTTCATATTTGCATACAATTAACTTGAAGGGATGATATACATGAAAATGTGAATTCTAGTAAATATGAATTGCGAATAAATGACTATTGATATTTTCAGTCTGAAAGATTTGCAAAATAGCCTTGTTTGTGAGTTAGCAGTCAGTCAGTGAATCATTCAGTGGCTTTTGTTTTGACTTTTTGTTTGCCCAGTGACCATGATTCAGCTTGACCTTGGTTCTTCTTACTGAGTCAATCAGAAAGATTTACAAAGCAGTCTTGTTTGTTTCAAACTCATTCAGTCAGTGAATCACTCCAAACATTATTGGGCAAGCTCGCAATTTGGGACACATTACAATACTTTGACCGATTCAGTCCATATGTCAGACTGATGGCTTCAGTGGTAGATTTGCCAAATGATTCATTTGAATCATTTATAGAACTATAAAGAACAGTGGTTTCAAGAGCATGTTCCCTCGTGAAATAGACAGCATTTTTGTGCTCTCTGTTTGTTTTTGTGGACAATTAGCTGGATAGATGATAGGTGCTAAAATATAAGCTGCAAATTTAGAATAAAAATGAATTGTGAATAAATGATCATTTTTTTTAATGAATCAGAATCACAAAACAGCTTTGCGTTTGTAATTAGCAGTTTGAATCAGACTCATTGAATCAGAAACTCATTCAGAGCAGTTAACAACAGTTGTGAGTCATTTTTCCAATTCAAATTTAACACAGCCGAGATTTGTAATAAATGAATAATGGGAATCTTAACAAAAAAAGCATGTGAGCTCCTGTTCCCCAAAGCGAAACATTATTTGGGTTTTAATGACATAATAGAACCATAATCGTCCATAATATACCTCACCACAATACTATCATATCTCATAAACTGTGTGATATGAATAGCGACTGCATCTTTCTCTTCCACGGCTTTGCTCTCTGTCACTTTCTCTTTTGGCAACACGTCCATTTAGTGCTCCACTTTATTCATCATCACTTTCTCTCTCTCTCTCTCTCTCTCTCTCTCTCTCTCTCTCTCTCTCTCTCTCTCTCTCTCTCTCTCCACTCAACTTCATTCTTTTTATCTCCCCCAACCTCTTCCCCATGTCCCACTGCACTCATCAAGTCGTCTTGCTGAAGGAAATCGTAAAGCTCGTCCTTGCTAACACACAGCAGTCTTGGCTTGGCCTGGCACCACTCCAGATCCGTTGCTCATCTCGAGCTGATACAGTGGCTGGATATTAAGCGAGAGTTGGCAGTCTAGGTCACATCCACTGCAGTGTGGATATATAAAAAGATTCAAGGGCTTTCCACCCCTGGCAGAACTAAAGGGTTTTTGTGTATAAAAAAAATAAAGAAAATGCAGTGTTTCACTGTAATTTAATGTAAGGCCCTTTGAAATCCATTTCATTTTTTCCAAAATCAGTTTTTTTCTGTTTCCATCTTTTTAGACTATTTTAATGGTAAATCAATAAGCATGTCTAATTAATTAAAATCGGAAAACTTACACAACAATCACAATTGTTTAGGCTAAGATTTTTAGGCTAAGTAAGTTTGACGTTGTATTTTGTTGAATTGCATTAAAGCAGTTGACGCCGAATTGCCACTAATTTTAAAAGTAATGCACAGGGCTTTTACAAGCTATTTAAAAGTGAAAGCAGAAAAAGAGGGAAAAAACTAAAACTAGCTAAAAACGAACAGTTGTTTTACAGGGAAATGCTGCTAATTTGAAAGTGAAAGTAAAATATGCACGCCGCTTTTACAAGCGATCTAAAATCTAAGGAAGGCTAGAAAAAGAGGAATAATCCAGGATAATTTTGTTTTGCAGCCCACCGGCTGGGGACAACAAGTCAAGTTCCAGTACTTTGCCGCCTATCAAATCCAAGACCAACTTCATTGAAGCAGATAAGTACTTCCTGCCGTTTGAGTTGGCCTGTCAGTCCAAATGTCCGCGCATCGTCATCACCTCTCTAGACTGTTTACAGGTCAGTGCCCTACAACACACTTGTGTCAGGATGCTTTTTATGATGAGGATGTCTCATTTCATGCGCTGTGTTTCTGATTTTTCAGAAACTCATAGCATATGGTCACCTAACGGGCAGCGCTCCAGACAACACCACCCCTGGAAAAAAGCTCATAGACAGGATCATAGAGACTATATGTGGCTGTTTCCAAGGACCGCAGACGGATGAAGGCGTCCTATTGCAAATTATAAAGGTCAAATATTTTTATATGAGATTGCGCATAAAAATGCAGAGCAAATAATGCCATGTTTTGGTTTGATTCAATTCAGAAATGCTCAGGGTAGGTTATTTGGGTGATGTTTATACAGGATCTTCAGTATTGCAGTATTAAACTACATAAAAGAAAGTAGACCAGAAATATATCTCTAATTAAATAATGATTTTAAATAATAATAATTGCATGACAAATTTCTTTGTTTTGACATTGTTTTAATAATTTGAAAATCCCTTTCTCATCATCATTTAGAATTGAATAGCATTTATTCTATGAAATGCTATAATAATTATTATTATTAAATTCTAATTTATTGCGACATTATACTTTAAAATTATGCATCAAAATAAACAAACTTAAACAATCAGTTGTTGTTCTACTACGTTTTAAAACAAAATATTTTAGGAAAAAAAACATGAAATATTTTCTGTAATCTCTCTCTCTCTCTCTCTCTCTCTCTCTCTCTCTCTCTCTCTATATATATATATATATATATATATATATATATATATATATATAATTTTTTTTTTTTTTTTTTTTTTTTTTTTTTTTTTGCAAAACTGGTTGAAATATATCTTTCAGCTGCTAAATGGAAATTCTGTTTAATTATCTTTAATTTATTTAAATGCATTGGCAATTTTTAATAGGTTCTATTAATTCAGTGCTGATTTAATTTTAGTCTTTAGTCTTTGTCTTCAACAGTTTCCAGTTGTCTACCTAGTGTCCAAAAAACAAACAAACCGAATAATAATATACAAAAATGACAGAATTAACCACGAGCAAAATAAAGCAGTCTTTTTTCAGTTTGAGTATGTAGGTTGCTCTCTCTTGTTGTTTATGTAGAACTGCTCTAACCTGTAGTGCTCCGATTTCCATCGCGTCATTTGCCTGAGCTATTGTTTTACAAATCTCCTCGTGGAATGTGGAGTAGCAGGACAAGCACGGCTCCTGAGAGATGCTGACCTCTTTCATGCGGCCGCTTGTCGAG
The DNA here is from genome assembly GCF_023724105.1 of Carassius gibelio. Lineage (NCBI taxonomy): Eukaryota > Metazoa > Chordata > Actinopteri > Cypriniformes > Cyprinidae > Carassius > Carassius gibelio. The sequence continues at coordinate 303,842 of NC_068384.1, read as the reverse complement.
CCTAATCTGTTTGAACTTTACCAAGATTTCCACAGCTAAAGTAATAAATAACAACTCTCCTCCATATCGTCCGAATACTTTCCTAGGATTTGTGGCTACAGTTGTGTCTTAATGTCCTCTGTGGTTACATTTGTGTTTGTTTCTTTTTTACACCGGTCCCGACAGGCCTTGCTCACAGCCGTGACCTCGCAGCACATAGAGATCCACGAAGGTACGGTTCTCCAGGCCGTGAGAACGTGCTACAACATCTATCTGGCCAGTAAGAACCTCATCAACCAGACCACGGCCAAAGCCACCCTCACACAGATGCTGAATGTGATATTCGCCCGCATGGAGAACCAAGCAGTGAGTGCATTTGACCTTTCTCCTGTGGTAATATGGAGAAACGACACCTTGATCTAACATTTCTTCTTTCTTTTTGGTTGATGACTCTCCTCCTCCTTTCCCCTCAAAACATAGCTTACAAATCACAAGATCAGTTGGTCTTTGGCATCAAGAAAGCGAGATCGTCAGGTAAAGAGTGACAGGACTGCCTTGAAATGTGCTTGATCTGAAGTTTTCTCTGGTTTGTGTGCATCAGTTTCATCAATCACTCGCGCACTCTGTCTCTCTCTCTCCGATCTCTCGCAGACGTCTCGCTCCTGTCTGCTTGCCTTGGCTTCATTGCCTTCATTTTCTGCCTGCTGTCATCGCCTCCATTACAAATGACTTCCTTTCATCTGTCTTACCATGTTTACGTGTTGTGGAAGAGTGTGATTCCAGCAGCTCTCTCTCATTTGTAAGGCCACGTTTACACCTGGTAGTAACATCTGTCTCAGGTGCTTTGGACATACATTGTCAGTGAAAACAGCTGTTGACACCTGGTAGTAACGCCATTTGATTTATGCCTCCATTTGTTGCTCTATTCGACTTGGAATTATATTTAAGATATTGTTTAGCCTTTAACAATATCAGTATGATTTAAAAATTTCATATTTTTATCAAAAATAATGACATACATAAATAAATAAAGCATTAATACATTTTAAAATGAAATAATATTAACAATTTTATTGTTATTATTGTTGTGCCACTTAATATTATAGCGAAAATCATAATTTTTTTTCAAGAATTCTTCCTGAAAAGGCTCGAGAGAACAGCATGTATTGGAAATAAAATATTAGAAAGCTGAACAGAGCAACCAACATTTGATCAAATATTTGTTGTATTTTCAGAATGTTAAATCTGTATGTAAATGCAATGTAAATATACAAATCGATTTAAAATAATCAAGGTTTCCCCCATTTTTTTCACCGTATGAATAAAATAAAATATGTAATTATTTGTATTTATATGCACAGTCATTCATCATAAAATAATACAATGTTTATTATTATTTACAAATATTTTAAAAGAAACATTTTAATACATGCATTTTAATGCTCCATGGAGAATTCCACAACTATTTTCTGAAATAATAAGCAGTCATCGGATCTGAGTTTTGATGTTCCAGATGGGTATTGTTGTTCAGGACACGTTTTGCACTGAGGGATCAGATCAAAAAACATCATGGACCTTGTTTACGATCTCATTCAGTGTTGTCATTTGGGTTCCGATCATCCGAGATGGATGTTGAAACCAGGAGCAAACACCATGTGTCTGTACCTTTGTGGTTTAGGTAGCTGCATGTGGATGAGGACCGTGAGGTGCAGTTTAGATGTTTCACAGTTGCTGCATTAATCAAAAGGATGCCATTTGCAGTTTTGGCACAAGCAAAACACACTGTCATGCAGTTTTAGAAGTCCGGGCAGAGCATGACACATTCTGACGCGGCCAGACACACCATGCATAACTAATCAGCTGTACAATAATGAAGATTTGTGTCTGTTTTGACCAGTGTTAATTTCGTTGACTAAATATTTTCGTCATTATTTTCGTCACGAATATATTTTTGCGGACGAAAACGAAACGAAAACTAAAAAAGAAGGCACTGATGGAGACTAAAACTATGACTAAATTGATTGACATTATCGTCAACGAATAAAGGACGAGACGAAAATAGACTGTGACGAAAATCAAATCAGCAGACGGAAGAGATGCAGAGGAATGAACAAAAGAACCGGCAAAACGGAACAGGCGAGACTGCATGAGAGAAGAGAACCAATCCGAGCCTGACTTATTGAGACGTGAAGCAAAGGTTTTCAGTTTTTAAATGAGCTCCCGGGAAGTCGGCATTTTAGAGGTGATGTCTAAAAGAGCGACAAAATGTCCACAGCTCACTTCACGTTTGACGACGAACAAAACAAAACGAAGTGTAAAGCACGCGGAGCGCTCATTCGTGGCAAGAACACAACCAATTTGAAAAGACATTAACAGACGAGCCACCTGGACATTTTCTCAAATGTAATTTCACAACGATGTTCTTTTGTTTATTGAGCTAAGCAAAATTGGAAGACTGCAGTGTAGATGTTGTAGCATTAAATATTTCGAACTGAAAAGTACTGTAAAATAGCCCCTTCTTCAAGTTAGATGAGAGCACAACACTAATACGTAATATTATGATACATACATTTGATTAATACTAATGTTTAGTATATTTTATAATGTTCTACTTGTTGACAATATCACAAATATTTCTATATTAGTCATGTGAAACATGAATGTTCACATCCTATCATTATACATACTAATCTAGCAATATTGTAGTATTTAAAACATACAATATTGCTAGACAAATGAATACCTTATAAAATCTTATTACTTTTTTTATCCACCCAACTTATTAAATATTTACTTTAAATGTATGCACTTATTGTTCAGCTCAGCTGTAAGCTTTAAGGTCCTGGACCTAACTTTATTTTTCTTTTATTGATGGTCAATTGGCAGCTAGTTATTGTTTACATTATCATGACAGTGTTTGTTGCTGCATAAAAGCTTTTGAATCGAAATAAAGACACAGTTGTGTTGAAATAAAGTTGAATTTGTCTTTTATATATTTTGGTTAAGTTTGTTTCCTATACCAGCTGTAAAAAAATTGTCTAGTAAATCTGTTATTGATTTTAGTCTTATTTTAGTCGACTAAAATACCAAGCAATTTTAGTCGACTAAAATAAGACTAAAATTAAAACAAATCAGATGACTAAAACTTGACTAAAACTAAAAAGAATTATAGTCAAAAGACTAAGACTAAAACTAAATTAAAATTTCGTGTCAAAATTAACACTGGTTTTGACCACACGGACCAGGCCATATTAGACCACCTGAATTCAGTCGAAAGCTCTACAGAATGGACGTCTTTGTCCATCATACTTTAATAATAAACCCGTTACATTAAATGGGTAATAGATAAAGGCAGTGTATTCACCAGTCTGATTGCTAAATAAGGTTGTTTAATGTTTCCCTATATGTTACAAATAGAATTGTTTTATTTATTTAATTTATAAATCAAATCTAGTCGGTATGTTTAACAAAAGTATCTGGGAGAATTTACTCTGTTGAGATGGATTTTTTATATTTGTTTTATTTTTGTTTTTATCTTACGGATTACAAATATAATGTATAATTCATTAAAAATATTTGTAAATGTTAAATATTTAAATTGAATGATTCAATCCATAGTTTTGAATGATTGAATCCATAGTTTCATTGTATGAGTTGGTAGGACTTAATGTTATTTACATTTAAGGTGTTGTACCAAATTTATTTATTATTTAATTTATTTATTTCATAAATTATAACTATAATTTTAAATATATAAAATGATATTATGTTAATTGCAAATTGTATATATTGAATTATTAAATCTATTAACAAACCTAGCTTAATCAGTTGTATCTCCCAAGGTATTGGTTTACTTTTATTAGTTTTGATTTACTAAGTATGAGATGCTGGTGTTGTATCAGAGCTTTTTATTTATTTGATATTTTCTCATTTACAGCCATATTTTTCTTTTATCAGTTGCCACGCCCAATTTATTTATTTTTTTTCCCGTGATGTCATATTTAGACCATTTGAACCAAGTGTGATTTTTGACATATTTGTTGTCTTGAAACAAAACATGCAGATCATAAACGATTTTGGATTGACTTTCCTTGTGTATACAGTATCTTTTCTGTTGTTCCACAGAAGAAACATGTCAAAAAGGTTGAAAACTTCATGGGAATGAGTAAATGATGACAGAATTTTTGTTTTCGAGTAAACCACCCCTTTAAGAGTCATACACTTATCCTGCTTAAAAAAACACACCAATGTAAGCATGTGTATAGACCGGAATGTCATTCTAGGTGCACGTAGTCTAACCACCATCTGTCTCTATGAGCACAGACATTGTCTTCATATACAGTAAGATGCTATAAGATCCTGGTCTTGTGTTGCTTTTTGTTTCAAAGAACGGGAACCGTCTGTATTCCTAAACATAATCATTTGCCTCCCGTTCAGAGAAATGGATGTACATCAGCTTGGCTTTGGGCTCCCGGCTGCCCCGGAGGGAACATGAGTGTGTAAACTAACCCTGATACATGTTTAAAATGAATTGACTTTGTGTGTATGTGTGTTCCAGCTGCAGGAAGCCAAGCAGATGGAGAGAGAAAGGCACAGGCAGCATTCTCCAGTCAGCCAGCAAGAACCAGAGTCTCCTGGACAGCGGCACACTGACACCCCCGGCAAAAGCCTGCCCTCGGAGGCCAACGGTGGACCGGGAAACCAGGGCAGCAAGGTCGAGCAGGGATCCCCACTGTACGAGAGTCCCGAACCAGAGAACGGCACGGACTTCTGCCCTGCGGAGAATGAGCAAACCGAGGCAGACCAGGCTACTGCTGCTGCGCAAAGTAAAGAGAAGCGCGCAAACATGCAGAGATTAATTTAGCTTTAGGGCTCCATGTTTATGTAAATGGTTATGCTAATTTCTCTAAATGACTCTAGACACCAGTGGAATATTCTAGGAGAGTGCTTTTCGTTATTGCCTCAGTTCACCAGACTGAAAATGTAAAGTATAAGGTGTATTTAGGATGTATTCACAAAGATTTGTATTTTCTGTTTAAAGATTTATTCTTTATAAAATAATAAGATCATTAAAATCATCTTTGGTGCTCACATGGCATTAAATTATACTATAAAATTAATTGTAGTGTTCCTGTAGCTCAATTGGTAGAGCATTGCAATTAATATGTTAAATGATATGTTAAAATTGATAGCCTGAATGCACTGTAAGTCGCTTTGGATAAAAGCGTTTGCTAAATGCATTAATTTAATTTAATTTAATTTTTTTTTTTTTTTTTTTACAATTTTAAAGATAACATGAAAATCATTTTTGTCATTATTTACTCACTCTCATGTCATTTTTAACCCAATAAGATATTGGTTAATCTTTGAACCACAAATTAAGATATTTATATTAAAATCTTAGAGGTTTCTGTCCCTCCGTTGAAGAATCCAGGTAAACAAAATGTAGAAGATCCAAAAAGGTCCAAATGAATCCATATAAATTGAGTGACTTAATCCAAGTTTTATACAGAGATGTAATAACTTTATACTATGATTTATACAGATTTAATGTAATGTTTTATGTGTTTATAGGTAAATAAAAGCCTAAATTAAATCAGTTCATCATATTAAGTGATCACATATTTGTACAAGATGAGAATTAAACTACTAGATTTATATGGATTTGGTTTATGATGCCTTTGCGACCTTGTTGGATTTTCTACATTTTGCTTACTTGGATTTTCAATAGAGAGACAGAAACCTTGTTACAAATATCTTACGTTGTGTTTTGAAGATTAACAAAAGTCTTATTGGTTTGAGATTACATGAGGGTGAGTTAACAATGACAGAATATTCATCTTTGGGTGAAATATCCCTTTAAGTTAATAAAATCACTAATTTTAGTTGGTTAACCTCCTCCTCCCAACACTGCTAGACACACACAAGCATTTCTGATTCCTAGTCATTATTAGTTAATCAATCGTGTATTCAGGCTTGACATCAGAACAGATGAGACATCTTTTAATGATGTGTTCTAATGTTCTGATGACATTATTGGAAAACTGTGTCAGTGTCTCTGAGTCTTACATAAGTTTAATTGCACCGCTTTCCATCAGAACATCACCCAGTTACAGGCAGTATGGAGTCCCCTCTTAATAACACTTATTAAAGTTAAATTGGGAAAATGATAACGTGGATTAAATGTGACTACAGAGCGTGCTTGGAGGGAAAATCCTCCTATCACACAATGAATGACTGACTAGACAGAATTAGATGCTTTAACATAGTTCTCTGTCTTTTTAGGTGCGGCAGAGCATGACAAAGAAGCAACCGAGGAAGAAGAAAACTACGAAGAGAAGGCGCAGGAGATTGTACAGAGCATTTTGCAAGAAGTCGTGAACACAATTGCTGGAGGTGAGTTATATTCATCAGCCCCCCCAAAAAAATTTTTTTTTTTTATTTATGTGTATGTAATAGGTATGGTAATTGCGTTTTTTGCAAGTTTACTTGCAAATGTGAGTTATAAATTAAAAATGGCAATATATAAACTTTATTACACCAATTTGCGAAATAAGAATTGTGAGATATAAACTTCCAAGTCTTTTTTTAGTTATAAATATTGAATATAAGAATAGTGGAAAAAGTCAGAATTGCAAGGAAAAAGTCAGAGCTGCAAAATATGAACTTCGCAATTGCGAGAAAAGTCAGAATTGTTAGATGTAAACTAAAAAAAGATTTTTATCTCACAATTGTGAGTTTATAGCATTCTGATTTTATATCTCACACTTGCTAGTTTGAATCATGCGGTTCTAAGGAAAATTCATTTCTAAGAATTCACATTTTGAGAAAGAAGTCAGAATTGCGAGAAAGAAGTCAGAATTGTCAGACCAAAAGTTGCAATTACCTTTTTTTATTATTTATTCAGTGACGGAAGCAGGCTTCCATAGTTTTCTATTTTAATATATTTTAAAATATTATTTATTCCTGTGATTCAGCAACCATTACCCGAGTCTTTAGTGTGACATGGTCCTTCAGAAATAATTCTGAAGTTTTTTGGTGAACTGTCCCTTTAAGGAAGCAAATCTTATGTTATTAAATGACTGCTCTAGTGGTGGTTTGATGTTGATAGTGATACACTTTAAACCAGGACCTAGCCTGAAGGCTGTTTTTCTGTGTTCAGATGTTAAGGAAAGCCGTGAGGGCGAGGCTGAGCCAGCTGAGGGCATTCCAAACTCTCTGGAAGAGGAGGGAGGGTTGGGCAGCGACAACGAAAATGTTCACGCCAACAGCATCCCTGGCACGCCCATCTCTGCGAGCTTCACTCCGTCCCTACCCGACGACAGGCTGTCTGTCTCCTCCAATGACACTCAGGTACCGGCTTCCACTTCTGCTATGAATGGGGAAAACAAGTAAAACGGCTCCTTGTTTACACGTGTAATTGTTTTGACAGGATTGTTTATCCAGAACTGACTTCATTGATTTAACAGTTGAATTCTTCAAAATTAAATTTTAGGGCTTGTTTGCGATGTCACAAACCATGATACCCTCATTTCTCTCAAGTGTTTTGCTATAATAACAAACTGCTTCTTGTGAAATGTTTTGTAAAAAAGCAGTTCTCCCTCATCTTTTTGAATGAGCAGCTAGAAGTAGTAAAGCATGGACTCTTAGAAATAAAGAGTCCCAGTTTTTTTTTTTTTTTTTTAAATGTTTAAAGCCCTACGTTATACTTTAAATCTTCTTCTTTCTTTTTTCCTGTTTCTTTGCTTACACAGTAAACTGTATCTGGCCTTTAATTCAACACAATTGTATCTTCTCTTTAGGTCACCCCAACACAAGAAGGAAAGAATAAGAAAATTATTTAACACAGTGTTTCTCAACTGGTGGGTCGCAACGAAAAAGTGGGTCGCAAGACCGTTCTGAATGGGTCGCGGAGTGTACAGTAAAAGAAACATCATCAGCAACAACAAAAACGTAATTCTAAAATGTTTTTCTGATGCGAGACTTTTATTTTGAAAGACATGACGTAACGTGAAAACTGTTGACACTTCTGTTAGACACATTTTACGTAAAGCTTGCCTGAGAAAAACGCACTGTCCTGATTCAATATCTGTGATCGGATGAGATTTTGTCAGGCTTAATGTCAGTTTCATTATTCTGCTGTATTTACTTAACTTGTTACGAAAAAGAAAAGTCTCTCACCTCAGAAAAACAAACTATCATGTCCTGTCAGACATTATACTGTGCTTGTAGCATGCACTCTTCAATTGCACGTGCAATGCGGCGGTGCAAGCTGTTTATGACTTAACTAAAGCGCAAAAGAAACTATGAGTATGCAACGTGTGAAATAAATGTAAAGTACCAATAAATCACTTAACTGGTACTGCGTGTGTTAGCTGGGAAGGATTTTACATAAATTTATGAAAAAATAGGATGCGGCTTGATGACCATCGGAAAATGTGGGTCCCATGGACAAACCAGTTGAGAACCGCTGATTTAACACATTCAGTATAATATTGTCACAATCTTGTTATTGTCTTTCTTTAAACACAATATTATCATACCAGCAAAATCCAATATCGATTGACATCTGATTAATATTGTATTGATATTTAATTGCATAAACCAATTTCAATACTTAGGTATATGTTGAATAAAACATAAGTCCCGAATATTTAAAATTTGCATTTACCCATTTTTTTTAGGTCGACCGATGCCGATATTTAGAGATCAAGGAGCCGATGGCTGATATACTGTATGATGCCAATTTTTTTGGCCGATTTTATTTCGTTTTCCATTAGGGCTGCACGATATTGGGAAAAAATGACATTGCGATATTTTATTTTTCTGCGATATATATTGCGATATTTTTCTTACAAACAAAAATGGGGTAAGCACATCGTGTCAATTGATTAATATGCGCGAGGGAGAGAGAGCAAGACAGTGCTCGTGTTGTTTGAAGACAGCGCTCGTGTTGTTTGAAGACAGCGCTTGTGTTGTTTGAAGACAGCGCTCGTGTTGTTTGAAGACAGCGCGCGCTCTCTCTCTCTCTGTCTCTCTCTCATGCGCGCTCTCTCTCTCTGTCTCTCTCACGTGCTCTCTCTCTCTGCCCTGTTAAACTTGCATGTATTTTTCAGTCCTGTCAATGAAAAACTTTCACTCTATGATGGTTAAGCTGTGCAATTAATCCGCGAATCACATTCGTCAAGGGCCGGGGAGTAGCTGGCCCGTACAGTTAATGAATAACAGATCAACTACGACAGCCTACATCGCACATCCTGCGATGTGACTTCCATGGATTCGTACATCGCGATATAGATGCTTAAAGGACACATCGTGCAGCCCTATTTCCCATTCATATTATAAAAGCGAGTTTGAGCGAATTATTATTGCAGGGTACAAAATAGTAATAGTAGTAGTAGCCCAATTTGGAATAACAATGCATGTCTCAAAACAGTTTTGAAGCATGCTTTTTGATAATATTTACTGACAGTCACCAGTGTTTCCCACAGACTGCAAATTAAGTCTCTGCCAGCAGGAGGTGCTGTTGGAGCAGACGTGTAGTGCTTGTTTTATTCAACAAAGTATAAGCCTTTTGGGAAATCTATTTGTTGCAGTCAGTTTTGATATAGTGACAAGCCGTCACAAATAACTCAATGTATAGGAAACACTGGATACTGCTAGAAGTCAAATGGCCAAAGTGATAACAAAAATAAAAAATTTCACACACAGGACAGAGCCTGCTGCTCATAACTGTTTAAGAGTGCACTGGCCACGAGCGATGAAATTTTGGAGGATATTTTCATACCTACACACATTTCATTAACATGCATGTTATAATCAGCCCAGAAGATTTGTCAGTGTGTGCCAGTTTAATAAAATAAAATAATCTGAAATACATGTTTTATTTTAAGATGGAATGGGTTTGTTCTGTATGAACATACAGGATTCATTTTATTTGTGTTGGTAGTAAAGTTCTTAAATTGGATTTTAAAAACTCTGCAGAAATCCTATTATTAAATTTTCATATATTAATTTAAGTGTCATAAGTGTCCAAATATTTTTTGGGGGCAGTTGTATATGCTTAATGGACCCTAACGCCAATTTTATGGCTTGTTCGTTTTTTTTATGGTTGATGCATGTTATGTGCTATAGATGATGATTCATATTCCTGGCAGTTAAATTTGTCTACTGTAAGATTCTAAAATGAGCATTTCTCCCACAGGAATCGGTAGCTACCACTGGTCCAGCACCAGGTGCAAAGTTTTCCCACATTCTCCAGAAGGATGCATTCTTGGTATTCCGTTCACTCTGCAAGCTCTCCATGAAGCCCCTTTCAGATGGTCCCCCTGATCCGAAGTAAGCTCATCTTTCTAAAACAAACAAACATCTGACTGTATACAATATGAATTGTTCATTTGTTGTGACAAATGTCGTGCCAAAAATAACACTAATATTCTCCAGTCTTAATCCGATTGAGTTTGATGTGGTTATATCCTAATCTGAGATCTGTGGTTGTAGATATTTTGGATCGAGAGTGTTGAAGGCATCAGTCTGCATTGCACAGAGTAGAATTGTCTGTGGTTTTATCAGCTGCTGTCTCATAACAGGTGAATAAGGCTGTCAGAGGGCAAGAGAGATGTTCCTTCCCTGTCATTTGAAGAGAAAGAGAGACATTCATTCTGGTGTGTCTTGAGAGGCAGTGAGGCAGGAAGCTTGTTTCAGTGTTATTGATCACTCTTTGTCAAATGGACTGAGACCTGTTGACCTCTCTTGATTTACAGCAGGACTGTATTTATCAGTGGTGCGTACTAAGGCACTAATCATAGATGGAGGTTAGGGACATGAATGATGCCTCAGATCATGGAGTTTGCTGAGGAGAGGTTGTTTTTTTTTGTTGAATTTTTTTAATTACTTTTTTTTAATGATTGAATTAGAAGACAATAAAATGGACTTTCATTGAAGGATCTTTAAGAAGCCACTTAGCAACTGTCTACAGCACATGAAGTGCCCTGACAACCGTCCAGAAAATTACAGTTAATACAGGTTTGGGAGCTGTTTCTGTAAAATGCCTTTGGATTCTGTTGCTGCAAAGTTTTGAGAATTATTATATTAATATTGAATTTAATACTTAATAATTGAATTAATTTAGATGAGATATTTTAATTAAAGTGTGTAGTTGTTGCATTTGTTGCATCAGCAGAAAACCATCATCCAGTGTTATTTTAATATTATGTATATGCTATTATTGAATTAGATTTTTTTTACATTTAGCTTTTATTTTTCAGTTTTCAGATTTTTTCTACATACATATATATACATACATTCTATGTACATATATATATATATATATATGTATGTCTTCTTTGGCCATGTCAGTTTTCACACCATTAAGGGAAAAGTTAACTGATTCTTCTTTACTGAGTTTAATTTGGCCTTGGCATGGGTATTTTATATGGAATGAGTATTAAATATATTGTTTTATTCACCTAAGATTCCTCAACTTCCTCCAGATCCCATGAGCTGCGGTCCAAGGTCCTCTCGCTGCAGCTTCTCCTGTCCATCCTGCAGAACGCTGGGCCCATCTTCAAAACCAACGAGATGTTCATCAACGCCATCAAGCAGTACCTGTGCGTAGCGCTGTCTAAAAACGGCGTCTCGTCTGTCCCTGAGGTGTTCGACCTGTCGCTGTCCATCTTCCTCACCCTCCTGTCTAACTTCAAGACACATCTCAAGATGCAAATCGAGGTGCCTGAACTCAGTTTCCCCCGAATCGCGATGTGTTTGCGCATCTTGCTCTGATGGCGTCAGTCTGTGGAGCATCTAGCTGACAGAGTGGATTTATTTAAGCTGTGGTTTAAGATGAAAGCTTGTCATTCTGCCTCAGCCTGTCTCTTTGTGTGTGTGTGTGTGTCTCATACCAGATGAGTGTGTTATGATTTATTGTGTAGTATTGTGTATCTTGGCAACCCCATATATTGTTGAAAAATCATTATTGTTTTGTTGGTTATGAATTTGAATGAGGTAAAAAAAAAAAAAAATTGACAATTAAAGTTTTTCTCTCCTCAGGTGTTTTTCAAAGAGATTTTTCTTTATATTCTGGAAACGTCCACAAGCTCGTATGACCACAAGTGGATGGTCATTCAAACCCTCACTAGAATATGTGCTGGTATGAAAGTTTTCCTTTACCATCTCACTTTCAAATATATATAAGAGAGTGTTTCTACAAGTTATTCTATGTTATTTCTACTCTCACAGATGCGCAGAGTGTGGTAGATATCTATGTTAATTATGATTGTGACCTGAATGCTGCTAATATTTTCGAGAGGCTGGTGAATGACCTCTCAAAGATTGCACAAGGACGAGGAGGCCATGAACTGGGTACAACCCCACTTCAGGTAAACACACTGTCCTTAAACGGATTGGTTGATGCAGATATTGTCATCACTTACACACCCTTATTCCCTTATTATGTTCATGAGCTCATAAAAAGACATTTGAAGTGCTCTTTCCCGTATAAAATCATATTGTGTGCATTGGCACTCAAACAAGGACACATTAAATTAATCAAACGTGGCAGTAAAGACATGTGGATAATATGTAATCCATAAAAACGTATATTACCTAATCCAGATTACATGTAATCAGTTACTACCCAGCACTGTCTATACTGTATATATTTGTACATTTTATTTATTTAAAAGGAACATATGGCACAGGAATCTGGTATGAACTACTTTTACGATGCTGTTGTTCTTTTTGTAGTTTAAATCTTCTTCAAGTGTCTTTTTTTTCCCTTAAAATGTTTGATTTGGAACAGGTAAATTATAAGAACTATTCTTTTAAAAGTGTGTTAGTGATCCCAGGTCATGTTGTCCCTCAGGAGCTGACTCTAAGGAAGAAAGGACTGGAGTGTCTGGTGTCCATTCTCAAGTGTATGGTGGAGTGGAGCAAAGACCAATATGTCAACCCCAATTCCCAGACAAGTCTCGGTAAGGCAAACAGTCAAAATAACAAAACATCAGTACTAGCTCCTCAACCAGTATAATACCTGCAGAAACTTATTTAGCCCCACTGTACCCTGATATGTCTTGGATCCAAGCAGTTACATTAATTATTTCCAGGTCGTGGCCCTGGCTTTTCTAAGTGAGTGTCCTCTGAGTGCATTTAAGCTGCATTCCAGAGGCTTCTGGCTAGTGCAGAACCAAATGGATGAACAGTTGCTTTTGAGGACAGCGCACTAGGAGTCCTGTGCCTCAAAGACAGGCAGGAGATG
>NC_068384.1:271744-290108 GCF_023724105.1 Carassius gibelio | reverse complement strand
GATTTACAATGACACGGTGCCCCACTCTGGACCCCTCATTATTTGGATTTTAAGAGAAAAACTTTTGAGTAATTATTTTCACATTGCATAAACATTAAGCTTCCACTAGAATTAGACGAGATCTAGTCCAGCAGCACTACAGAAAATATTTCGGTTTGTCGGTTATCACCGACAAACAGCAGAGAAAGAGAGAGTGAGAGAAAAGCATAGAGATACATGAAATGACCGCTCTTTTGTCTTAAACACAAGGGATTTGAGAGTGTGTACATGAATTAAGGATCTTAACATGCTTGGCTAGGCATGAAGAAGATATCAACGTTTTAGATCAGACTTTGGGTTAATGGATTTCAGTATAGATCTACAGAGAAATGTTGGTATTGCTTTGGTTTTTCATTTTAGTGCTGGAAAAATAAAAATCTTTTTTTTTTTTTTTTTTTATAATCGAATTGACTCATATTTGAAACACCAAAATAATTATTATAACCATTTAAAAGGTTATATTTTCCCTACAAAAGTAAAAAAAAAAAAAAAAAAACTAAACTAAATAATAATAATAATAATAATTTTATTAAATTTTCTTTTGTTCTGTTACATTTTACCAAAAACGATTTCATTAAGAAAAAATACAAAAATAAAAGTGACACTTCTGTCACTTTATTTTGATAGTTTCATCTTAGTAAACGTAAAGGTGTGTGACTCTGTGCAAGTTCAGACACTGTTTTTCTTATCAGAAAGAGAAGGGTGGAAAATGTGCTGGCTCAGCCTATGTTTGATTTCATATATTATTTCAATCATACACAATTACAGGGTGACATCAGAGGGCCCATGAGGGCCAGATAACCTTTTAAGGATAGAATTCCCACTAGAGGGGTGACCTCTAACCTTAATGCTGCAAGCAATCTCCAGCTATACTGCTCAGTCAGAGTGACAGAGATCAAACACACACACACACACACACACACATACATACATACAAAGCACATACAGAGAAATGTTCCATCTCTCAATGTCCCTCAAGTGACAATTGATTTTGTACAAAAACACTTGTGCAAAAGTGTTTATATGTCTGATGTCAAAAAACAAAAACACAAAATTGTGCTAATGTAGAGTATGCAACACAATATCAAAATGCCAAGTTTCACTAACGGACATTATATATATATATATATATATATATATATATATATATATAGATAGATAGATAGATAGATAGATAGATAGATAGATAGATAGATAGATAGATAGATAGATAGATAGATAGATAGATAGATAGTTGTTGGTTTTTTCAAAAACAAGAAAAGAGAATAAGACCATGACATTGGACAAAGTGATTTATGCAATGCACTGTTTTTTCAACACTCTCCAGGAAGGGTCACAACGCTTCCTGCCATCTCATCGATCCTGCTGCGCGGGTAATTGTGTACCCTGTTTAAACCTCTCCTCCCTTTCCACATCGCAGCCCCACCTGCCCAAAACCATATGTGTTTCCTGTGATGTGGACTAGAAAGCCACTTCATCCCACCAGCACATGACTGACAAAAAGCCCAGAGCACGCCTGGAACACTACGCTTTTCAATGCAGGTGCTGACCACTCACTGATAAATGGAGCACGGTTTGTCTAGTCTTGACCACACCATGTAGAAGGCAGATTCTAGAAACCAGACTCTGTCTGTGCTTTGAGACAAATGTGACTAGAGGACTTCACATGAGGTTTGAACTTGAGCCTCTCAATAATGGGTAGCCAATTATAAGCATCTGTTGAGGCAGACACAATCTTCACCACCCTGAAGCATTGTGAGGTGATTTATCACAAGGTCATAGAAAGCTTTCTTCCTTGTAGTCTTTTGAAGAGATCTGTCTTTTATATATCTCAAACCTGAACATGTTTCTGAGCGAAAGACATCTAATTAGTGGAATTTTTGTAACAAATCAATGATTAAATACTGTTTTTATTTACTGTGTTGTTTGTAAACGTTGTTAAATAAGGAGAAGAATACAGTAATAAAATAATAAATATGAATAACATACAATGATACAATAAATAAATAATTTGAATTTAAAACTTATTTATTAGTCATTTATACACAGCCATACAGCAAAAATACAGTAAAACAGTAATATTGTGAAATATTATTACACATTTTAATAACTCATTTCTATTTTGATATACTTTAAAATGCTAATATTTACCAAATATATATTTATTATTATTATTATTATTATTATTATTATTATTATTATTATTATTATTATTATTATTATTATCAGTGTTGAAAACAATAGGGCTGCTCAGTATTTCTTGTGGAAAACAGAATATTATATATATATATATATATATATATATATATATATATATATATATATATATACACACACACACACACACACACACACACACGTATATATATATATATATATATATATATATATATATATATATTTTTTTTTTTTTTTTTTTTTTCAAACATTACTTTTAATCAACTAAAGCATCTTATATGTGTATGTGTGTGTGTGTGTGTAATTTTGTTCTGACATAATATATCTTTCAATTCGATTATAAATTGCTGAGTATATACAGCTGTATAAAACAAAAATTGTGTCCATCCGTCTGTGTATGTGAATATTCAGCATTTTTATACACACATCTGTATCTTTGTGTATTTCTTATGTTTATGAATGTGTACAACGGTGGTTGAAATTGTACTGTTCAATATACCTTAATGAGATCAATAAAAGACTCAAAAGTTGTCCCATGACTATGAACGAATAATGTCATGCATAATCTTGCAGATCTTTCTGCACAAATTCTTCCAACATATGAGTACAACAGAGAACTCAGAACAGGTATGCTTCTTTGCCTTTATTCCTTATGCCTCTCCCCACCTCTCATTCTCCCTTTTTTCTGTTATATTTGACATGTCTTTTTGATGGCAACTGCCCTGACTTTCATTTGATTTAGGTAGAGTGATAAATTTTGTGTCTTCTTCCTTTTCCCTCTTTCTTCATCCATGGTTTCAACAGGAGCCATCTGTGCTTGATAAAGTCACAGAAATAACTGGTCAGGGTAAACTACTATTTAACGTGCCTCTCAAAACATTGCCTTCTGCCTGACCTTCTCAAATGTGTGACAAGAGCCTGGGTAAACTGCACTAATGCTCTTAAGGTTAAGAGAGTTTAAAAATGTTGCATGCATGCTGATTGTTGCCCTTCTAAGTCAGGCCCAGGCTGAAACAACAAACTGCTTTTAGTTAGGCTGCTTTAGGTTTGAAAGAAGATGGAAAGGCGAGTGATAGAAAAAAAGACCAAGACAAATTGAGAGAATTCACCACTTAATGAAATACATTTTTGATTAACAGAAACATATGTAGTGGGGTACAAAAGTCTCCATTAGTAATCTTTGATTGAAATGGATGTACATTTTTCAATATCAGTTATGCTAATGTAAAACAGTGGAAACTGTAATAGATTTTTTTTCCTCAGTATTCTTTGATAAATAGAAAGTTCAAAAGAACAGAATTCCTTATAGAAAAAAAAAAAAAAAAAAAAAACTACAACATTTCAAAGGGGTCATATGATGCTGCTAAAAAGAGCATTATTTTGTGTAACATAAACATATATTTGGTGGTGTAATGAAATGCGGATTAAGGTAAAACATTATTTTCCCCATAATGTACATTGTTGTTTCTCCTCTATGCCCCTCCTTCTGAAAAAAGTCGATTTTAACAAGGCTCATCTCTCTGAAAGCGAAATTGTGGTGTGATTGGCCAGCTATCCAGTGTGTTGTGATTTGCCGAATGCCTCATGCGTATGATGGAAATGTTATGCCTCTTAATTGTGATGCCTTGTCCGACCGGAGCGATGAGACAAAAACATAAAACCCATTATAAACATGATATAAACGTGTTTTCTTTAGGAAGGCAAAAGCAAAAAAGTTTTGCTTTCTCAACGAAACAGTGCCACACAGAGTGAGAGTGAGTTCGAGCCTAGAGTGAGCCACGGCCGGCTTGAATGAGGAGAGGCAGGCGGCTTGAGAACTGTGCGGCAAGTGGATGCTACAAAGGATCGGACCTTTGTCTTGCAGCAACCACATGTGACGACATTGACCTGGACGCCGCTTCATCCATGGTTAAAGCAGTGTATATTTTCTCAGCGACCAGCACGGATCATGGATCCAGGCATAAAGAAGCGGATATCGTCCTCTTTTGAAGGCCAAATAAAGTAGTTTAGCTTTCACAGTGAAACACACAGCATCTCTTCGACATGGCGGTGGGGGCAGCGGCAACAACAATACTACAACAAGAATAAAATGTACGCCTTCTTGCTTTGCTTGAACATCTGGGCGGCGTTATGCAAATCTTCCCACATACTGACGTAGACATGTGGGGGCGGGATAGAACGAGTTGTTTCGGGGGGTGTGGACGCATCATATGACCCCTTTAAATGTTTAATAATAAAAAAAGCTGAATAAAAGCATTAATTTCTTTAAAAAAAGAAAATCTTACCGACCACAAACTTTTTGAAAGGTAGCGTTTGTAATAATAAAATAATGAACATAATCAATTTTCCCTAGTTGTCCCAGAATTTTGAGACCCCAGTGTTGGTCAATTCCTATTTTCCACCTGTTTTGATTTAGTAGCTACTTTACTTCTCGTTTGATTTATTTAGCGAAGTAAACATTTATAAATCGCATGTTCTGATTTTCATGCGGAATACAACAGTTTTACATTGTAAAATAAAAAATACCGCCATTTATTGTGTATGGGTCGCTGAACAT
Organism: Carassius gibelio; assembly: GCF_023724105.1. Classification (NCBI taxonomy): domain Eukaryota; kingdom Metazoa; phylum Chordata; class Actinopteri; order Cypriniformes; family Cyprinidae; genus Carassius; species Carassius gibelio. The sequence continues at coordinate 285,334 of NC_068384.1, read as the reverse complement.
GAAATTTACTGTGTGCATCAGTGAAGAAAACATTTACAGAGAGAGCGACTGACCACGTATCTGTTTCCACACCAAGTAAATGGCCCAGTCAGTCAGACGTGTGGCTGCTTGCCCTTGGGCTTTATAATGCTTTACTTTGGGTGAGAAGAACGTCAAAAAGATGGATCAACTCCAATCTTAATTAAGCTGACAATTTAATCAATTGAGATACCAGCTTCGTCTTAAAGGTGGAATTCTCTCTGTATGATCTATTGGTAAATAAAATAATACACTGGCAAATAATAAGAGATTTTGTGTGAGAGAGAATACAATTGAATTCATTTTCAAATGTGCTGCAAATTATTTAGACCAGCGGCCGTGACGAATTGCAATCACAACATGAATATTCGAAATCTAATGATGACAGGCTGGAACATGGAGTGATTTTTAGCATGTCACTTCCTGAACTTTATTAAGCATCTCTAAGGTGGCCTCCTTAAACAAAGCTACGCTCACATGGTAAATGTGTGCACTGTCTTTCTTTTACCTGTTCCTTATTTACACAGGAAGCACCAGACTGCCACACCTTGTCAATCTACCTCTCAGAGGAATGTGGGTATTTACGGTCAACAGTATGACGTAAATCTTTAACTATCAGCCTCACTTCAGGGGGATCTTTCATGCACCATTGACATTGACATACACGCTAAGCCCAACAAAGTAGCACAGAGCTTACTCTTTCCTGCATGTATAATCCAGTCATTTCTTGCTTCTTTTTTTCTTGTGTACAATTGCATGTCTAGACTGAGCTTCTTTCTGTTGTTGCCTCCAACAAAGCTCTGGGAAAACTTTAAACTCGCCTTCTCATGCCTTCCTTCCCCCTTCAGCTACACATCTTTAGCCAGAGATATTAGACAAAATGTCTCTGCGCCCACGCAAACATACAGTCACCAACCAGCCCACCGATCTCCACCCCCCACTGAACAACACGAGCACTATGCACTAACCTTTTTCTGTGTGTTCCGCTCCTTTACAGTTATTATTGTTTCGGGTTCAAATGAAACGGCGAATGAATTTATGTTGCAAAACTAAAATAAAATGTAAATAAATAAAATATGTGGAATGATGAAGTAAGCATTCAATTGTTTAATAGTGCATACCTAATAATGTTTGTATTGCCATTCCAAAACAGATATTAAAGTTATAGAATTACTAAATAATGTGTGTGTGTGTGTATATATATATATATATATATATATATATATATATATATATATATATATATTTAGCAACAAGAATTTTCACATGAAATTCATTTTAAAAAGCAACAGGTGAGTTTATCCTGGGAATCCTTCACAAACTTGGTCACCCTGAAGGCCTGCATTCATCAATATCCTGCTTGCACTCTCACACAAACATTTGCCAACCCCCTCCTGCTCCGTAACCGTTCAAAGCCCTGATAATTGTTCCCACAATTCTGTGCATACAGAACAGCCTGAAATAATCCAGAATCATCGCCATGACACTCATGTCATGACATGAACAACACGCTTGTCGTCTTTTCATTCATTGCAGAATTATTCCTGACGGCCTCTATTGATTAAATGGTGTAGATCAAAAGGCAATTAAAATAGTGATATGTCGTCACATATTATTGTAAAATGAAAGGCCAAACAGGCGGCGAATATGTTCTCATCTTCTGAAATTGGCAGATTAATTAAAGAGCAGGTTTCGGATTTGTGCTTTTACTCCTGAGAATCTCTGCAAAACGGTCGATTGACGTGTGACCCAACATTTCACACCTGTCATTTTAAAAGTTGGCATACATTAAAAAGCAATCAGTCTTTTTAAATACTTAATTAAATAACTATTTTTTCTTCAGCTACTTTTTTTCCTTGACTATTTTTGTCTCATATTTATGCAGTATGAGTAAAAAAAAATTTACAAAAATTAAAAAAATTGGGGTGCAGTTCTTAAACAAATGCCCTCACTGTTCTCCCCACTTTTTTCTCAACACTCCTGTCCATACAGCAGCTGGTCGCACAACGGCTCCCTGAAGGATAGATGCTTGTGATGGACAATGAGCCTGCAGAGGCACCGCACTGTGCCACTGGGAACAGCTCCGGAATGGGAATGAAAAATCTTTAATCTAGAATCACAGCTGTCCTCCCCTCGTTACTGAAGAGTCGCACCAGAACTCAGACCCCCCTCCCCATCCAATTCAACTCAAAGCCAATGGCTCCCCATGGTACTGTTGCATCCTGATAAAATTGGAACTTTCACACAAATAGTTTATGTGAGTTCCTCTCATAAATCGAGGCATGTGCTCTCTCTCCTATCAATAAAACCCCAGTGTTCAAAGGCTGTTCGACACAGTCATTTGCCATGGTGTCATTTAATAGGAATCAAAAAGAGATTCTTCTTTTTATGTCTGACTTTATGAAGTTCCTTTTATATGCACACAGGAGTATACAACCTTTCAAAATGCATTATCACATTTTGTTTTGCTCAGGGTAAACTCTTTCAAAGATAAATGCTTTTAGACTGACATAGGTAATCATAGGCTGTTAACCCCACATCCTTGTAAAAATTGAGAAAAAAAAATGAGCACTTTGTTTTGTTCTTATGGCTAGATTCATGCGTTTAACCTCAGATTTTATTACTACACTACATTTTACAAATCTCTCTCTCACAATTTCTCACACTGCACTCTCTCAGAGATTTTCTTTTTTTGCTCTTAACACAAAGAGTTCTTTCTAAACAACTGAGCCTATATGCTGAATAACAGTTTTGTAACAGATGAAACATGAATATTAAATGTAATGATTGAAAGAAAAGATAATTGTAACAGTTTTTGGCTTTTGCTCAATTGTTCAGAAAATATTTCGCCTGAACCTTTGAAGCTTTTCCTCACACATCATATATATATATATATATATATATATATATATATATATATATATATATATATATATATATATATTTTTTTTTTTTTGGAGTTGGAGTTGGACACAAACTGCAAGGCAGATGTTCAATACATAATACTCGTGATGTATATTTGTAATGGTGGTATATGATGGATCCAAAAGTTAATGTTTACACCCTAACATGAGTCAATTACACAGTAAAAACATATCTAAATATTATGATGGACATGTTATAACAGTCACATCAGAACATGTTTGGAAAATACATCACCAAAAGAAGAAGCTTTTACTTGCACAATTTTGTATTTTTTTTTTTTTTTTTTTTTTTTTTTTTTTACACAGTGCTTTTAAGCATTGCTAAAAATTATTGTGAAATGTGTATATTTGATTATTTTCTATGCACACGTAGAAGAAAAAAAAAAGGGGGGAAAACTGAGTAATGATATAGATCGGAAACTGCAGTTATTTTTTATAATGTGTGGTTTCATCTTTTGAGTAGCGGTCCCAGCACCACACTTTGCAAACCAGACCTATAAACAACACCAGGGATGTGCCAGGGGGTTTTACTTTAGTGTTCTCACATTGTACCAGTGGCAAAAGCTTCACTAGCAGGGTTGCAGATCTATCACTATTTCAGATTTATTATAACATCTCAAACACCTATATAATATTTATCCTATATTTCCCTGAATTTGATGTGCTGATAACATTTAAAATGGCAGAAATTTGTTGATAAAAGTAAGCTTTTTAAATTTCAGTCCACTTCACAATTTAGGAATAAACCCTGAATAAACATTGAAGTATACTCAAACATGAAGTCTATTGTCATGGCAATAGCAGTGGCCCTCATGAACATGTTATAGGCTCGTAGGCCAGAGAGGATTAATTAGGTCTCACTTTTTCTGTGTTTACTTTGGCATGGTGTTGCATGCAGAAGTCAGTCTTCCCCCAAAAGACTTGGATGCAGTCATGTCCCTGAAATGCAAGGCTTACTATTGTGATGACCTTTACAGAATTTATCTGCCACAGGTTCTGATGTTATGCTGGACCAAACGTGACAGATCATCAGCATTGAAACAGGCTTCTAAGAAGAAAACTACAACATGGTGGATAAAAAAAAGCATAATGTTGACAACTTATACAAGCTAATCTGTTATTATTCATGTATAAAAATGACATGGTGCATGCATAATACTGAGCTAATAAAACTTTAAAATAAACAGTCGAGTGAGTGAAAGTTGAGTCGTCCAAAACTTCAAAAGTGTGTCTGACTGCTGTGATTATGAGACGCTGTCTAAGAGTGCAAAAATAAGACTTAAAGAGATTAAATTACATGACAGAGCTCAGAGAATATATGTCTGCTGAATCACTCTGATCATGAGTGTACAGTACACTGATGGGTTTGAATTACAGCTGCACATGTGGTATTTGTTTTCAACATCAATTAATATTGATGATCCATTAAAGCATTCTCTGAGCAGCTATTTTTAAGATTTCAATTTAGAAGCAGTTTTATCTTATCTGCCTGAGACAAAGGACTCTATTGACTTATCATTCATATCATACTTATTGCTTCTGCAATTTGTTTCACTGATTTTTTTTTTTTCAAATGTAATAAAAGAAAAAAAAACTTAAAATAAATCTTCTTTGTTATAAAATGTAAATCAAGCCTATAAATACAACATCACATATTTCACTTTGCACTTTATAAAATTAGCTCAGGCCAGACGGGTGGAGTGTGTGTGTGTGTGTGCGTGTGTGTGTGTGTGTGTGTGTGTGTGCGGGTATGTCTGTCGTAGCCACACAAACCAAACTACTCAATCAGTCCTAAGCAAGAGGGAATGGGTCATGCAAAAGAAAAATCAAAAGAATTAAGGGGCTAAGAGTGAAAGTGTCCCTGCGTTCAGAGCTAGTGTGTCTACGTGTGTTTGTGTGTAGATCTGAGGACTATATTTCCCCTGGGTTGGATGAAGGGGTGTAAATCAGGAGGTCCAACCACACTGTAATGGCCCCTTTGGGTCAGTCTGCTGGCCCTTTAAATGGCTAAAAGCAATGGATGTTGGAAAGAATATACTGCTGAGAGTGAAGAGAAAGAAGAAAAACAGGTGAACTGGATCATTTTGTTTTGAAAGAGTAAAAGTTTTCATTAGGTTTTACACACAGAATAAAGAGATACTACAAGTGCTACAACGATTCCTGATCACTTCAGGGATCAATTTTTTCCAATGAAGGTAAGGCTGAAAGTGTATTGATAGTAAATCAAAGATTAAAATATATATTATATATATATAATGTAAATAATATGTATACATAATTTCTGCATTTTTGCATGACCTTTTTTTCTGAGAAATATTTTATATTTTTAACATCTATTTTGATTTGAACTTTTCTGCACTGTGGAGATTAACTGGTAACTCATGTGCCATGCTGAAAATCATTTACTTAATCTTGTATTATTGGTAAAAAATTAAAACGTTTTGATGGGGAACACCAGAGAAGGTTAGGGAAAAAAAACATTAAAAAGTAAAAAAAATTATAAACTTTTCAAGAGGATGTTGTTATACCATGTGTGAGCAAAGTCAGTACATTTTCATTCAATGTGATAACATTAACCAGCCTATTTGGGAAAAGTAAAAATCTGCTCTGCAATGAAAGGAAAACAACCTACTACAAACTATTTATCAAAACAAAAGAAAGAAGAAGAAAACTTTATCTCATATAATGTTTGATTTCAAACATGTTGTTTTGATTTAGTTTTTAATGTAGTGTGCTTAGCTTCTCTTCATTTGGTAAGTAGCAGAGCTATACTGTATGTTTGTGTACACATGCAGATTTGTCAGAGACGATGAAGGTCACAGCCAAATCATTAGTGTTAGCATCAGTGGGGTGGATAGCATTAGCGCTGTGCCTTCCCATATTCCGCTTTCTACTCTTCCTGTAACCTTAAAGGTGGAGAAGAAAATGGAGGAGGATTAGTAGAACTCCGAATCATCCAATTTACTCTAAATGAATTCTTCCAGAAGGCAGAGCCGATGTGTGGCATGTTTAAAATGACATTTCAGTTGTAGAGGTAATTTGCATTCTATTTGAATCTGAACTGCACGCTGATATTAAGGTTTCTGCTAGCATTTTTGTTTAATTTCTTTTTTTTTTTCACTCAGTTCAAAGATACACGCTAAGCAGCCGAGGTTAAGCACGGTAAGCACGACTCCTGTCAATCTGAGACAAAAGACATGGAGCTCCTATAAGCTCCTGAGGCATTCTGCCCTGTCCACTCATGACACAGAGCAAATCTCCACTGCATCGTTTCATCTTATTAAATAAAGATCTCAAACCGAACATATGTATCGGTAATATCACCAGCGAAATTCAAAGAAAGCACGGGAGGAGGTGAAAAGGAAGCAGGAGAAAAAAGATTATGTTCAGGTTATTACATGCGGCTGCACATCACGATGTGTGAGGTTGCTGTGATCCTGTTGCTAAGATACTTGGCTAATACCACGGAAACAAGCCCATATTGCTAATCTAGAGGAATCCATGCATGCCTCCACATATTTTGGCAGTGTGAGCTTGGACTCAATTACATGTAGTCAGTCCCTCACCTACAGTCTATGCTGTCTCCCTTTTTATCTCCATAAGCCCCCGAAGATCTGTAAGAAATATAGAAATGTGACACACTTTTGCCGGTATATTTGGTGGCCACGGGCAATTTAAAAAGGATTACACTTTGGGAGAAGGTTCTATGAAAGTAGAAAACATGTGCATCCAGGCATAAGAGTCCTTCAGAGAATGCAGATCACCTGTTTTGATATGAAACACATTTTGTGGTCCTCTCCATAGAATGAGAGCACTTAGGATTGTTAATGCATTACCAATATGCTCTATGAAAATTAGCATATAATGCTAATTTAGGACATTCAAATATAATTTAAAAGACAACTTTTTTTTGCAGCAGTCAGTGTTTTAGGCAAATTCAGTACATCTGTACAATTATTTGACTGATTACTGTGTAGAGTGTAATAAAACAATATTTTATCAATCTTTTTCTATGACAGTCTTTATTTTGCACACCTTAAGCTTCAACATAATTAGACAAATTCTGTGAAATGTAGCAAAAGACGCAAAATAGGTGAGATCATAGAGATATCAGCTCTAGCAATGAACTGGACCCTGGGGGTTTTGGTGTGAAAGTTTGTCACCTGTGTAATGGCTTAGCAGAAGTTCTATGGTCTTATAGAGGGAGAGAGATGGAGAGAGGACGCACATGCAGTCCAGAGTTCTGCTCAGACTCATCCTGGCTCGAGGCATTATGTCCACTGAAGGTACAGGTGAGGTATTGGACCGGTTACAGCCATTCTTCAGCAACCCTTCTGACCTGAAACATGGAAAAATGTAATTCAAAGAGTTAAAAATAAATCAGTTAAATATATATATATATATACACACACACACAAACACACATTTATTTAAAATAACGGCAATAATACGCAATAATTTGTAATGAAGCAAAAACAGCACTTTTATTATTTCTTATACACTACATGTGTGAATAGTGCGGTAAACATCAGTGTGTGTGTGTGTGTGTGTGTGTGTGTGTGTGTGTGTGTGTGTGTGTGTGCGCGTATCCTAGTAAATGTTACTGTGGACACTTTCTCCAGGCACATATTGTTATTGCTGCTAAAGAGTAAACAGAGCAGGTTAGATCAATATGGAGCAGAGTGGAAGGGAAGACAAATCCTTCGTTCTTCCTCTCTACTGCTCCACTCATTTCTCCCAGTGGCAGCAGAAATAACCTTGTTTACTGGCGAAGGGTCTGGACGTTGACTGTCATCCCCGCGGTAATGGCAATGCGTGCATCAGATCAATAACCATCTGCACCAGTCCTCGAGCAATAACATTCAATTTGAAAGTCCATTTACTTTTACTTACCTTTCATTTAACCATAAGGACAGCCAGCCTGGGCAGTGGGCTTAGCTAAGCATGGGACCCCAAACACCACTAGTACCTTAAGTCGTTTTTTTTTTTTTTCACTCAAAACTGGTGGCCGGTTGAGAAAAAGGAAGACTTTTCAAAAGAGAGATAAAGGCAGGCAGTATGGTATACCCTGTGGTACATCTATGCATGTGCAAAACAGATAAGCTATGTCAGAGAATAATTTTCTACTTTGTGTGTGTGTGTGTGTGTGTGTGTGTAATATATGTATAGTGTATAATACATATTTTATAAAATATATATGCATTAACTGCAAATATTATCATCATCAATGTATCATATGTGTATATTTTATATGTAGCATACATACATATAATAATAAATATATAATTGTTACATTATATTAATAACAATGATATTTCAGACAAAATAAATAAACAGACAGACATTTTAAAAAATATTTTTAAGTGTTCATTGTGTCTTCTGCCATCACACTCCAGGAGTTGGCCTGTATATGTGTCTCTGCTTTATAACAATGAATCTGGCTGGCCTCCCAATAACCCTGCTCCCATAGTCCAAGTCCACCTCCCCATCATCACACCAGCAGCAAAATATCCCCGTAAAAAAGCAACATTACCAAGTCAGATCCACTGTGAGAGACAGCTAGCAATGATTCAAGCAGTCTACTTCTAAGAACAGACTACTGACCATGCACACACACACACACACACACACCAAATGACTTGTGAGTGTGCTTAATGGGGGGTATGCTTGTTTATATTTGGCTCCCACTGTCATTGGCATAGGGCTGTCCCTTTTATGAAGTTTGAGGTATTTTTGCTAAAGCGTCACCATGCCTGAAAAGTGTCATCATCTTGTGGGAATGAATTCAGTGCAGCAAACTATATCCCACCCAGATAAACTATTTTTAAAGCAGCACATATTTACTTTTGAATAAAACAGCACATGAGCATTAAAAAGGTACCTTTTATAAAGGATTTACTAAAATACATAAGTTAAAGGAAACAGGCTTCATATGCATGTGCACTTATGGCATATTACATATATGTATGAGAGTATATGTATATAAATATACATACCCTCACACACATATGCTGGCAAATCTAGCATTATTATAGACCTGTGTTTGTGATGCACGAAAAGCCACTAGTCTTAAGTATTTATCGGATGTGCTTATGCGTCGCTATTAATATTCTCAGAATGCATGTAAAGACAAGGCTTATGTGAGAATGTTCCTTGGAGTCTTCACACACATCCTCTGGATTACTGAGACTATACCATATACACAGGCTTGTAAATGCTTTAGTAAAGAGTTTTCCACCTATTGTTATGGTTTGATAAATATAGCTCATCATAGGTGCACTTAATCTCTCTGTGAAGGTCACAACCTTACACATGTAACATACGTGTGCGCTCAAAAAGAGAGATGCGGAGTCTGTGTATGCACATCACCCTCATAATTTGCCTGTTGTTCCAGGTTGAGCTTCAAGCATGCTGGAATGCCAGGGCCGCCTGACAGAAGGCCACTGTACTCCCAGCAGTGACTCACTGAAGCATCCCAGCCATGCTGCATTGTAAAGCTCTAGGCCTGGCATCCTCAACTCCACAGTGAGGCATTAAAGCTAGGCCTGGGATTTCGAAGACTTCAGAAGCCACACACATGCAGATGTGTTTACGCCTGCCCATTGGTAAGATCATGTGTTAGTAGTACTGTTTCAGCCTTACGTAATCAAGTTGCTATGCTGGGCTAAAAAAAAAAACAAACAAAAAAAAAAACAATTTAAGTGATGCAACTTGAGAATAATTGCATCAATTACAATTTTACTGTTCTGGCACAGCACTATTCTTCTTAATAAGATATTAAATACCGTAAAATTCATTGTTTACAGTTCCCCTTGCAATATGAAACCAATAAACCTTTATTACTTCATATTCAGGATTACAGGAAAAGACTACTGAGAATTAAACTAGTGCTCTACAAAGCGAAGGTATATATACTTGTATACAAGCACAGAGAAAATATATGAATTATTCCTCAGTATTTGTAAAATAATGTTGCAAAATCCCCCAGTTGTAGTTAATCGAGGATTGCTTTCACAGGGGTCTCTCAATCTCTACAGGTGCTAATGTTCAAATTGTAGCTACAGGTGCTAATGTTCATCTGAAGTCTTTAGCAGAGAAAATGCATAGCCAAATGACAGTAAAAGGAGTACCAGAGCACCAAGACTTAAATATATATATATATATATATACATATATATATATATATATATATATATATATATATATATATATATATATATATATATATATATATATATATATATATATATATATATATATATATATATATATATATATATATATATATATATATATATATATATATAAATAATAAAACAATTATGTTAGACAATTATGTTACTATTTATCTGATTTATTAAATACAATGTAAAAGGCTGATATTTTCATTAAAACCTCACAAACAATACATGTGGTCCAATTTGTATCCACGCAGTTTCACACAAACCCCATATTCTTTCTCAGAATTACTTTCAACCCCCAAAATAGTCCTAAATACACATCCTGTTGTCATTTCTTACAATCTGACTGTGTGTCCCAGCATATATCTCATGACGCGTGACGTGTCCCAAAGTGATCCAGTCTACTGTGGAGGACTGCATCTGTGCTCCTCCAGTATCAGTGGTAAACACACACGCTAGATCTGCCGCTTTGTCTAATTACCTCATACAGCATGGCAACATCAAAAAAGCATGAGGTTGAACTTACACACACAAACACACACACACACACACACACACACACACACACACACACACACACACACACACACACACACACACACACACACATATATATATATATATATATATATATATATATATATATATATATATATATATATATATATATATATATATATATATATATATATATATATCTTAATTATTTTGGCCCCAGAGGGTTAAACAAACTCCTAAGTGGAAGCAGAGGGGTAGCTCTGTTTTTTTCTAGCTTTACTGGGATTTAGTTCAATTGGTATAGAGGTGCACTGCAAAAGAGAGCAACGGGAAAGACAGCCTCGGGCACCTAGCTGAGGATTTGACCTGCTCTTGCAGCACGGGAGAGAAAGAAACCGAAAGAGGGAGAGACAGAGAGAGAAAAAAAGCCTGCTTTCCCACACTCTCCAGGTTGGGATTTTTAAGGCTGGATATACCGGTGCCCTTATAGGTGTGTGTATTTTCAGCACTTTGCTTGGCAATAAGTGCATGAGATGTTGAACAATTCAAACACTGTGCTGCCGTGCCGACCCCAAGGCTCAGCTTACATTCTCAAAATTAAACAAATAATAATAATTAAGAAAAAAATCTCAGCTCAGAGTCCCTGCACACAGAGGCCTCATACGTTCAGCCGAGTCACGCAATGCAGCTCGACGCGGCACTATATGATACAAGGGAATTATAAGCTAAGACTATCTGTGTGTGTTGCCAGAAGTTCAGAGGAGCAACCAAGTCATATCCTGCACCTTTGAAGTTCATCAGCTTGCGTTTTCAATTGATATTTTGGTTTAAGTTGTGAAAAAAAACATGAGTCTTCACTTTTTGGAGGTTTTAAAATAGCTAAAATACCAATAATACTGTATAAAATTTTTTTGAATTGCAATCAGTTTTAAACATTTCAAGAAGTACGGTTTTAAAATCTTCTATTGCTATAATTTTAATGTGATTATCGCGTCAAATTCAAGTGATAATTCTGGTGTTTTTTTTTGTTTTGTTTGTTTTTTAAGTGTTTTATTATGGATTTTTTTTTTTTTACTTGTATTTTATATATTTAGCGTAAAAGAAAACTTTTGCATCAGGCTAAAACAAAGTAAGTTAGTCATCTTTAATCTTAAGCAACTATTCATAAGAAACACTGTTGCTTTGTACTTCCAATTCTGCTACTGGAATCATCTGAAGTATCTCTCTTTTTTATTTTTTTTTATTTTTATTTTTTGCTCCATGTATTCTTGCTCTTACCTATAGTACATTTCTATTTTGCTGGTATTTTTGGAGGAGAGTTCTGCTCTACTATGGTTATGATAATTTGATCGGTGAAGACATAGATATTTGAACTGGAAGAACAGGAAGATGCAAATCCCCCGTAAATCCCTGTGCCATACAAGCCTCAGCCGACGGTGCAGTTTAATATCTGCAGCCATGATTAAAAAGAGAAGGTGAAGCTCCATTGTAGTAATAAGAAGGATGAATGTGCAACACAGGGGCTGGGAAACGAGGGGAGGGGGGATTTTCTTTTTTTTTTTTCACTATTTATTTATTATTTTTATTTATTTTTTTGATGACCTTTCATCTCCCCATGTCTATGAATTATAATTCAGAGGATATGAAATCTGACAAGGAACTTTTGTTGTCCCTCAAGGCTCCAGATAATTTAGATTATTGTTCTGGTACAAACATTTTACACAGGGTCACAGGTATTTTTTGCATTCTCACTGGATAGCATAGATAATGTGCAAACTCTTCCTAAAAAACAAAAAACAGAATACATTTAGATTTGTAAAAATATATATATATATATATGCTTTTTGCTTTGAATAATTTATTAATAATCATTTTATGTAATCATAATTTAATGAATTTAATTTAAACTGTCAACATCATAAGGTTTAAAAATACTGAAATTATTGTAAACATAACAGTGTTCGGGCCGCTGGATTAATTGAAGTTAAATCGCAAAGGCAATAAATTGCGAAGCCACATCATCTCACAGAAGGATTTATTTAAAACACATTATGAAGTGAGTTTGGAGTTAAAACTTTAATTAAATGTAGTATTTTCATATTCTTTCAGATGGAGCAGCATAGAGCCATAGTTCACTGGCTATATGCAAACAGCTTTCATAATCGCAAAACGAGTTCTTTGATTTCATAATCGCACGATTAAATCGTATCATTCAAATAATCATACGGTAATAAACAGTGTAACATTTTTCACTGTAATCCATTTGATAGAGGCTTTATCAAATTTCTGCAGCTTGATCTGAACCCAGGCTTTTTCTCTCGTTCCCACATATTGAAAAGACAAGCTTTGGCCCTGGCTGTGATCATACTAAGTAGGCCACAGTTCAAAGACAAAATATTTGCAAAGACATCTTTCATACTGAGTGAATGTCTACCATCTAATGTTGACGTGTTCTTAAGAGATAACTGACAGCTTTATACTTCAATCTGACCCGTCACTGCAGGACTTACTAAATAACTCAAAAAGAGCAAGGAAGCAGAATAAACAGGTAAGCACAAATTTTCACATTGATTTTCCCTTTACCAGTTAAACAATATAATTGAAAAATACATATTTTATGTGTGCTAGCAGGCAATGCAAATCGTTACAATGGAGTTAAAACTGGTTCTTTATGCCTGTATAATATGATATAATAGTGATGGATACTATTTCAATTTTGTAAAATTCAATTCAGTTAAATAAAGGTCAGCTTAGTATTTTGTCTGTATTGCATAATTTCAACAAAAACTGAAAAAAAAAATACAGAAGAAAATTTTACTGTACATTATTTCTGTTCAGATTGGTACATCAAAAGTTAAACGCACCTATGAATGTTTAAAACAAAAAGCAAAACAATGCAATCATTATGAATATAAAACTGATAAGAACATGACTTTGGATGACACTTCTTTTACTTTGTTTCTAGACAC
>NC_068384.1:252679-271244 GCF_023724105.1 Carassius gibelio | reverse complement strand
TACATGACTCTTAACCCATATATATCTTTTTTGATTTTTTACAGATGGAGACATCCAGTATGGTTTTCCGTAAAGGGAGACCAGCGAGGCCCAGAGAGAGAGGCACGGGCTGAGTTAGGTAAGTAGAGATACCAGAACCAACGCCCAAAGGGCATCGGACTGGGTTGTGCACTGTCCATCCCACCCATGGTCACCAAGCAGGCTCCACTTTCATACTGGCTCACACCAGAGTGTCCCATCACCCAGTATAGGGCTCTAACAGTCAGGGCTCTAATGTCCCGGGCTCTATTACCCAGGGCCCAAGTGGTTAAGGTCAGGGTTGGTTTTTGGGAGGAGATTTTAAACTATATACAAGTACACAAGCCTTTTATCGCGACGTTTCGACAGCTTTCTGTGTCTTCTTCAGGCATGACTTGTGTAAAATAAATGTTTTTCTCTCGGAGCTCAATTTAATTTTTTAATTTTATTTCTAAACACCAGGTATGTGGTGGAGCAAAAAAATCAACTGTCATCCTCTTCTCACTCGGGAGCTGTGTGTGCAGCTTCTTATACCCCGAGCAGGGCCTAGGCTCCTCCCCTCTGTTTATTTTTGAATTTTTAAATTTTTCTAATTTTTCAGAGCCTTTTCTTTGAATATATCAAGCACTTTTAAGTGCATTTTTTGAATTCAAGCACTCTTTCATCTTCCCTTACACTCTTATAAGTTTACTTTTTTTGTTTTAGTGTACACTTTTTTGTGTTACTAACTTCACAGACCCATTTATTTATGTTTCACTTTCACACACTTATTTGTGTTTTTAGCACCCCTTTGTTTTATTTTACAACACATTTTTTTGTGTTATGTATCACTCACGGCACCCCCATTGTCTTTTCAACATCAACTGTGCTTTCATTCAAAAAAATACACCTTTTTGTGCTATGATACATCCCTCTTTCTAGCTCACTACTGTACATTTTTGTGTATCACATTTAAACCAACTATATACAAATTCTGTTTACATGACTCTTAACCCATATATATCTTTTTTGATTTTTTACAGATGGAGACATCCAGTATGGTTTTCCGTAAAGGGAGACCAGCGAGGCCCAGAGAGAGAGGCACGGGCTGAGTTAGGTAAGTAGAGATACCAGAACCAACGCCCAAAGGGCATCGGACTGGGTTGTGCACTGTCCATCCCACCCATGGTCACCAAGCAGGCTCCACTTTCATACTGGCTCACACCAGAGTGTCCCATCACCCAGTATAGGGCTCTAACAGTCAGGGCTCTAATGTCCCGGGCTCTATTACCCAGGGCCCAAGTGGTTAAGGTCAGGGTTGGTTTTTGGGAGGAGATTTTAAACTATATACAAGTACACAAGCCTTTTATCGCGACGTTTCGACAGCTTTCTGTGTCTTCTTCAGGCATGACTTGTGTAAAATAAATGTTTTTCTCTCGGAGCTCAATTTAATTTTTTAATTTTATTTCTAAACACCAGGTATGTGGTGGAGCAAAAAAATCAACTGTCATCCTCTTCTCACTCGGGAGCTGTGTGTGCAGCTTCTTATACCCCGAGCAGGGCCTAGGCTCCTCCCCTCTGTTTATTTTTGAATTTTTAAATTTTTCTAATTTTTCAGAGCCTTTTCTTTGAATATATCAAGCACTTTTAAGTGCATTTTTTGAATTCAAGCACTCTTTCATCTTCCCTTACACTCTTATAAGTTTACTTTTTTTGTTTTAGTGTACACTTTTTTGTGTTACTAACTTCACAGACCCATTTATTTATGTTTCACTTTCACACACTTATTTGTGTTTTTAGCACCCCTTTGTTTTATTTTACAACACATTTTTTTGTGTTATGTATCACTCACGGCACCCCCATTGTCTTTTCAACATCAACTGTGCTTTCATTCAAAAAAATACACCTTTTTGTGCTATGATACATCCCTCTTTCTAGCTCACTACTGTACATTTTTGTGTATCACATTTAAACCAACTATATACAAATTCTGTTTACATGACTCTTAACCCATATATATCTTTTTTGATTTTTTACAGATGGAGACATCCAGTATGGTTTTCCGTAAAGGGAGACCAGCGAGGCCCAGAGAGAGAGGCACGGGCTGAGTTAGGTAAGTAGAGATACCAGAACCAACGCCCAAAGGGCATCGGACTGGGTTGTGCACTGTCCATCCCACCCATGGTCACCAAGCAGGCTCCACTTTCATACTGGCTCACACCAGAGTGTCCCATCACCCAGTATAGGGCTCTAACAGTCAGGGCTCTAATGTCCCGGGCTCTATTACCCAGGGCCCAAGTGGTTAAGGTCAGGGTTGGTTTTTGGGAGGAGATTTTAAACTATATACAAGTACACAAGCCTTTTATCGCGACGTTTCGACAGCTTTCTGTGTCTTCTTCAGGCATGACTTGTGTAAAATAAATGTTTTTCTCTCGGAGCTCAATTTAATTTTTTAATTTTATTTCTAAACACCAGGTATGTGGTGGAGCAAAAAAATCAACTGTCATCCTCTTCTCACTCGGGAGCTGTGTGTGCAGCTTCTTATACCCCGAGCAGGGCCTAGGCTCCTCCCCTCTGTTTATTTTTGAATTTTTAAATTTTTCTAATTTTTCAGAGCCTTTTCTTTGAATATATCAAGCACTTTTAAGTGCATTTTTTGAATTCAAGCACTCTTTCATCTTCCCTTACACTCTTATAAGTTTACTTTTTTTGTTTTAGTGTACACTTTTTTGTGTTACTAACTTCACAGACCCATTTATTTATGTTTCACTTTCACACACTTATTTGTGTTTTTAGCACCCCTTTGTTTTATTTTACAACACATTTTTTTGTGTTATGTATCACTCACGGCACCCCCATTGTCTTTTCAACATCAACTGTGCTTTCATTCAAAAAAATACACCTTTTTGTGCTATGATACATCCCTCTTTCTAGCTCACTACTGTACATTTTTGTGTATCACATTTAAACCAACTATATACAAATTCTGTTTACATGACTCTTAACCCATATATATCTTTTTTGATTTTTTACAGATGGAGACATCCAGTATGGTTTTCCGTAAAGGGAGACCAGCGAGGCCCAGAGAGAGAGGCACGGGCTGAGTTAGGTAAGTAGAGATACCAGAACCAACGCCCAAAGGGCATCGGACTGGGTTGTGCACTGTCCATCCCACCCATGGTCACCAAGCAGGCTCCACTTTCATACTGGCTCACACCAGAGTGTCCCATCACCCAGTATAGGGCTCTAACAGTCAGGGCTCTAATGTCCCGGGCTCTATTACCCAGGGCCCAAGTGGTTAAGGTCAGGGTTGGTTTTTGGGAGGAGATTTTAAACTATATACAAGTACACAAGCCTTTTATCGCGACGTTTCGACAGCTTTCTGTGTCTTCTTCAGGCATGACTTGTGTAAAATAAATGTTTTTCTCTCGGAGCTCAATTTAATTTTTTAATTTTATTTCTAAACACCAGGTATGTGGTGGAGCAAAAAAATCAACTGTCATCCTCTTCTCACTCGGGAGCTGTGTGTGCAGCTTCTTATACCCCGAGCAGGGCCTAGGCTCCTCCCCTCTGTTTATTTTTGAATTTTTAAATTTTTCTAATTTTTCAGAGCCTTTTCTTTGAATATATCAAGCACTTTTAAGTGCATTTTTTGAATTCAAGCACTCTTTCATCTTCCCTTACACTCTTATAAGTTTACTTTTTTTGTTTTAGTGTACACTTTTTTGTGTTACTAACTTCACAGACCCATTTATTTATGTTTCACTTTCACACACTTATTTGTGTTTTTAGCACCCCTTTGTTTTATTTTACAACACATTTTTTTGTGTTATGTATCACTCACGGCACCCCCATTGTCTTTTCAACATCAACTGTGCTTTCATTCAAAAAAATACACCTTTTTGTGCTATGATACATCCCTCTTTCTAGCTCACTACTGTACATTTTTGTGTATCACATTTAAACCAACTATATACAAATTCTGTTTACATGACTCTTAACCCATATATATCTTTTTTGATTTTTTACAGATGGAGACATCCAGTATGGTTTTCCGTAAAGGGAGACCAGCGAGGCCCAGAGAGAGAGGCACGGGCTGAGTTAGGTAAGTAGAGATACCAGAACCAACGCCCAAAGGGCATCGGACTGGGTTGTGCACTGTCCATCCCACCCATGGTCACCAAGCAGGCTCCACTTTCATACTGGCTCACACCAGAGTGTCCCATCACCCAGTATAGGGCTCTAACAGTCAGGGCTCTAATGTCCCGGGCTCTATTACCCAGGGCCCAAGTGGTTAAGGTCAGGGTTGGTTTTTGGGAGGAGATTTTAAACTATATACAAGTACACAAGCCTTTTATCGCGACGTTTCGACAGCTTTCTGTGTCTTCTTCAGGCATGACTTGTGTAAAATAAATGTTTTTCTCTCGGAGCTCAATTTAATTTTTTAATTTTATTTCTAAACACCAGGTATGTGGTGGAGCAAAAAAATCAACTGTCATCCTCTTCTCACTCGGGAGCTGTGTGTGCAGCTTCTTATACCCCGAGCAGGGCCTAGGCTCCTCCCCTCTGTTTATTTTTGAATTTTTAAATTTTTCTAATTTTTCAGAGCCTTTTCTTTGAATATATCAAGCACTTTTAAGTGCATTTTTTGAATTCAAGCACTCTTTCATCTTCCCTTACACTCTTATAAGTTTACTTTTTTTGTTTTAGTGTACACTTTTTTGTGTTACTAACTTCACAGACCCATTTATTTATGTTTCACTTTCACACACTTATTTGTGTTTTTAGCACCCCTTTGTTTTATTTTACAACACATTTTTTTGTGTTATGTATCACTCACGGCACCCCCATTGTCTTTTCAACATCAACTGTGCTTTCATTCAAAAAAATACACCTTTTTGTGCTATGATACATCCCTCTTTCTAGCTCACTACTGTACATTTTTGTGTATCACATTTAAACCAACTATATACAAATTCTGTTTACATGACTCTTAACCCATATATATCTTTTTTGATTTTTTACAGATGGAGACATCCAGTATGGTTTTCCGTAAAGGGAGACCAGCGAGGCCCAGAGAGAGAGGCACGGGCTGAGTTAGGTAAGTAGAGATACCAGAACCAACGCCCAAAGGGCATCGGACTGGGTTGTGCACTGTCCATCCCACCCATGGTCACCAAGCAGGCTCCACTTTCATACTGGCTCACACCAGAGTGTCCCATCACCCAGTATAGGGCTCTAACAGTCAGGGCTCTAATGTCCCGGGCTCTATTACCCAGGGCCCAAGTGGTTAAGGTCAGGGTTGGTTTTTGGGAGGAGATTTTAAACTATATACAAGTACACAAGCCTTTTATCGCGACGTTTCGACAGCTTTCTGTGTCTTCTTCAGGCATGACTTGTGTAAAATAAATGTTTTTCTCTCGGAGCTCAATTTAATTTTTTAATTTTATTTCTAAACACCAGGTATGTGGTGGAGCAAAAAAATCAACTGTCATCCTCTTCTCACTCGGGAGCTGTGTGTGCAGCTTCTTATACCCCGAGCAGGGCCTAGGCTCCTCCCCTCTGTTTATTTTTGAATTTTTAAATTTTTCTAATTTTTCAGAGCCTTTTCTTTGAATATATCAAGCACTTTTAAGTGCATTTTTTGAATTCAAGCACTCTTTCATCTTCCCTTACACTCTTATAAGTTTACTTTTTTTGTTTTAGTGTACACTTTTTTGTGTTACTAACTTCACAGACCCATTTATTTATGTTTCACTTTCACACACTTATTTGTGTTTTTAGCACCCCTTTGTTTTATTTTACAACACATTTTTTTGTGTTATGTATCACTCACGGCACCCCCATTGTCTTTTCAACATCAACTGTGCTTTCATTCAAAAAAATACACCTTTTTGTGCTATGATACATCCCTCTTTCTAGCTCACTACTGTACATTTTTGTGTATCACATTTAAACCAACTATATACAAATTCTGTTTACATGACTCTTAACCCATATATATCTTTTTTGATTTTTTACAGATGGAGACATCCAGTATGGTTTTCCGTAAAGGGAGACCAGCGAGGCCCAGAGAGAGAGGCACGGGCTGAGTTAGGTAAGTAGAGATACCAGAACCAACGCCCAAAGGGCATCGGACTGGGTTGTGCACTGTCCATCCCACCCATGGTCACCAAGCAGGCTCCACTTTCATACTGGCTCACACCAGAGTGTCCCATCACCCAGTATAGGGCTCTAACAGTCAGGGCTCTAATGTCCCGGGCTCTATTACCCAGGGCCCAAGTGGTTAAGGTCAGGGTTGGTTTTTGGGAGGAGATTTTAAACTATATACAAGTACACAAGCCTTTTATCGCGACGTTTCGACAGCTTTCTGTGTCTTCTTCAGGCATGACTTGTGTAAAATAAATGTTTTTCTCTCGGAGCTCAATTTAATTTTTTAATTTTATTTCTAAACACCAGGTATGTGGTGGAGCAAAAAAATCAACTGTCATCCTCTTCTCACTCGGGAGCTGTGTGTGCAGCTTCTTATACCCCGAGCAGGGCCTAGGCTCCTCCCCTCTGTTTATTTTTGAATTTTTAAATTTTTCTAATTTTTCAGAGCCTTTTCTTTGAATATATCAAGCACTTTTAAGTGCATTTTTTGAATTCAAGCACTCTTTCATCTTCCCTTACACTCTTATAAGTTTACTTTTTTTGTTTTAGTGTACACTTTTTTGTGTTACTAACTTCACAGACCCATTTATTTATGTTTCACTTTCACACACTTATTTGTGTTTTTAGCACCCCTTTGTTTTATTTTACAACACATTTTTTTGTGTTATGTATCACTCACGGCACCCCCATTGTCTTTTCAACATCAACTGTGCTTTCATTCAAAAAAATACACCTTTTTGTGCTATGATACATCCCTCTTTCTAGCTCACTACTGTACATTTTTGTGTATCACATTTAAACCAACTATATACAAATTCTGTTTACATGACTCTTAACCCATATATATCTTTTTTGATTTTTTACAGATGGAGACATCCAGTATGGTTTTCCGTAAAGGGAGACCAGCGAGGCCCAGAGAGAGAGGCACGGGCTGAGTTAGGTAAGTAGAGATACCAGAACCAACGCCCAAAGGGCATCGGACTGGGTTGTGCACTGTCCATCCCACCCATGGTCACCAAGCAGGCTCCACTTTCATACTGGCTCACACCAGAGTGTCCCATCACCCAGTATAGGGCTCTAACAGTCAGGGCTCTAATGTCCCGGGCTCTATTACCCAGGGCCCAAGTGGTTAAGGTCAGGGTTGGTTTTTGGGAGGAGATTTTAAACTATATACAAGTACACAAGCCTTTTATCGCGACGTTTCGACAGCTTTCTGTGTCTTCTTCAGGCATGACTTGTGTAAAATAAATGTTTTTCTCTCGGAGCTCAATTTAATTTTTTAATTTTATTTCTAAACACCAGGTATGTGGTGGAGCAAAAAAATCAACTGTCATCCTCTTCTCACTCGGGAGCTGTGTGTGCAGCTTCTTATACCCCGAGCAGGGCCTAGGCTCCTCCCCTCTGTTTATTTTTGAATTTTTAAATTTTTCTAATTTTTCAGAGCCTTTTCTTTGAATATATCAAGCACTTTTAAGTGCATTTTTTGAATTCAAGCACTCTTTCATCTTCCCTTACACTCTTATAAGTTTACTTTTTTTGTTTTAGTGTACACTTTTTTGTGTTACTAACTTCACAGACCCATTTATTTATGTTTCACTTTCACACACTTATTTGTGTTTTTAGCACCCCTTTGTTTTATTTTACAACACATTTTTTTGTGTTATGTATCACTCACGGCACCCCCATTGTCTTTTCAACATCAACTGTGCTTTCATTCAAAAAAATACACCTTTTTGTGCTATGATACATCCCTCTTTCTAGCTCACTACTGTACATTTTTGTGTATCACATTTAAACCAACTATATACAAATTCTGTTTACATGACTCTTAACCCATATATATCTTTTTTGATTTTTTACAGATGGAGACATCCAGTATGGTTTTCCGTAAAGGGAGACCAGCGAGGCCCAGAGAGAGAGGCACGGGCTGAGTTAGGTAAGTAGAGATACCAGAACCAACGCCCAAAGGGCATCGGACTGGGTTGTGCACTGTCCATCCCACCCATGGTCACCAAGCAGGCTCCACTTTCATACTGGCTCACACCAGAGTGTCCCATCACCCAGTATAGGGCTCTAACAGTCAGGGCTCTAATGTCCCGGGCTCTATTACCCAGGGCCCAAGTGGTTAAGGTCAGGGTTGGTTTTTGGGAGGAGATTTTAAACTATATACAAGTACACAAGCCTTTTATCGCGACGTTTCGACAGCTTTCTGTGTCTTCTTCAGGCATGACTTGTGTAAAATAAATGTTTTTCTCTCGGAGCTCAATTTAATTTTTTAATTTTATTTCTAAACACCAGGTATGTGGTGGAGCAAAAAAATCAACTGTCATCCTCTTCTCACTCGGGAGCTGTGTGTGCAGCTTCTTATACCCCGAGCAGGGCCTAGGCTCCTCCCCTCTGTTTATTTTTGAATTTTTAAATTTTTCTAATTTTTCAGAGCCTTTTCTTTGAATATATCAAGCACTTTTAAGTGCATTTTTTGAATTCAAGCACTCTTTCATCTTCCCTTACACTCTTATAAGTTTACTTTTTTTGTTTTAGTGTACACTTTTTTGTGTTACTAACTTCACAGACCCATTTATTTATGTTTCACTTTCACACACTTATTTGTGTTTTTAGCACCCCTTTGTTTTATTTTACAACACATTTTTTTGTGTTATGTATCACTCACGGCACCCCCATTGTCTTTTCAACATCAACTGTGCTTTCATTCAAAAAAATACACCTTTTTGTGCTATGATACATCCCTCTTTCTAGCTCACTACTGTACATTTTTGTGTATCACATTTAAACCAACTATATACAAATTCTGTTTACATGACTCTTAACCCATATATATCTTTTTTGATTTTTTACAGATGGAGACATCCAGTATGGTTTTCCGTAAAGGGAGACCAGCGAGGCCCAGAGAGAGAGGCACGGGCTGAGTTAGGTAAGTAGAGATACCAGAACCAACGCCCAAAGGGCATCGGACTGGGTTGTGCACTGTCCATCCCACCCATGGTCACCAAGCAGGCTCCACTTTCATACTGGCTCACACCAGAGTGTCCCATCACCCAGTATAGGGCTCTAACAGTCAGGGCTCTAATGTCCCGGGCTCTATTACCCAGGGCCCAAGTGGTTAAGGTCAGGGTTGGTTTTTGGGAGGAGATTTTAAACTATATACAAGTACACAAGCCTTTTATCGCGACGTTTCGACAGCTTTCTGTGTCTTCTTCAGGCATGACTTGTGTAAAATAAATGTTTTTCTCTCGGAGCTCAATTTAATTTTTTAATTTTATTTCTAAACACCAGGTATGTGGTGGAGCAAAAAAATCAACTGTCATCCTCTTCTCACTCGGGAGCTGTGTGTGCAGCTTCTTATACCCCGAGCAGGGCCTAGGCTCCTCCCCTCTGTTTATTTTTGAATTTTTAAATTTTTCTAATTTTTCAGAGCCTTTTCTTTGAATATATCAAGCACTTTTAAGTGCATTTTTTGAATTCAAGCACTCTTTCATCTTCCCTTACACTCTTATAAGTTTACTTTTTTTGTTTTAGTGTACACTTTTTTGTGTTACTAACTTCACAGACCCATTTATTTATGTTTCACTTTCACACACTTATTTGTGTTTTTAGCACCCCTTTGTTTTATTTTACAACACATTTTTTTGTGTTATGTATCACTCACGGCACCCCCATTGTCTTTTCAACATCAACTGTGCTTTCATTCAAAAAAATACACCTTTTTGTGCTATGATACATCCCTCTTTCTAGCTCACTACTGTACATTTTTGTGTATCACATTTAAACCAACTATATACAAATTCTGTTTACATGACTCTTAACCCATATATATCTTTTTTGATTTTTTACAGATGGAGACATCCAGTATGGTTTTCCGTAAAGGGAGACCAGCGAGGCCCAGAGAGAGAGGCACGGGCTGAGTTAGGTAAGTAGAGATACCAGAACCAACGCCCAAAGGGCATCGGACTGGGTTGTGCACTGTCCATCCCACCCATGGTCACCAAGCAGGCTCCACTTTCATACTGGCTCACACCAGAGTGTCCCATCACCCAGTATAGGGCTCTAACAGTCAGGGCTCTAATGTCCCGGGCTCTATTACCCAGGGCCCAAGTGGTTAAGGTCAGGGTTGGTTTTTGGGAGGAGATTTTAAACTATATACAAGTACACAAGCCTTTTATCGCGACGTTTCGACAGCTTTCTGTGTCTTCTTCAGGCATGACTTGTGTAAAATAAATGTTTTTCTCTCGGAGCTCAATTTAATTTTTTAATTTTATTTCTAAACACCAGGTATGTGGTGGAGCAAAAAAATCAACTGTCATCCTCTTCTCACTCGGGAGCTGTGTGTGCAGCTTCTTATACCCCGAGCAGGGCCTAGGCTCCTCCCCTCTGTTTATTTTTGAATTTTTAAATTTTTCTAATTTTTCAGAGCCTTTTCTTTGAATATATCAAGCACTTTTAAGTGCATTTTTTGAATTCAAGCACTCTTTCATCTTCCCTTACACTCTTATAAGTTTACTTTTTTTGTTTTAGTGTACACTTTTTTGTGTTACTAACTTCACAGACCCATTTATTTATGTTTCACTTTCACACACTTATTTGTGTTTTTAGCACCCCTTTGTTTTATTTTACAACACATTTTTTTGTGTTATGTATCACTCACGGCACCCCCATTGTCTTTTCAACATCAACTGTGCTTTCATTCAAAAAAATACACCTTTTTGTGCTATGATACATCCCTCTTTCTAGCTCACTACTGTACATTTTTGTGTATCACATTTAAACCAACTATATACAAATTCTGTTTACATGACTCTTAACCCATATATATCTTTTTTGATTTTTTACAGATGGAGACATCCAGTATGGTTTTCCGTAAAGGGAGACCAGCGAGGCCCAGAGAGAGAGGCACGGGCTGAGTTAGGTAAGTAGAGATACCAGAACCAACGCCCAAAGGGCATCGGACTGGGTTGTGCACTGTCCATCCCACCCATGGTCACCAAGCAGGCTCCACTTTCATACTGGCTCACACCAGAGTGTCCCATCACCCAGTATAGGGCTCTAACAGTCAGGGCTCTAATGTCCCGGGCTCTATTACCCAGGGCCCAAGTGGTTAAGGTCAGGGTTGGTTTTTGGGAGGAGATTTTAAACTATATACAAGTACACAAGCCTTTTATCGCGACGTTTCGACAGCTTTCTGTGTCTTCTTCAGGCATGACTTGTGTAAAATAAATGTTTTTCTCTCGGAGCTCAATTTAATTTTTTAATTTTATTTCTAAACACCAGGTATGTGGTGGAGCAAAAAAATCAACTGTCATCCTCTTCTCACTCGGGAGCTGTGTGTGCAGCTTCTTATACCCCGAGCAGGGCCTAGGCTCCTCCCCTCTGTTTATTTTTGAATTTTTAAATTTTTCTAATTTTTCAGAGCCTTTTCTTTGAATATATCAAGCACTTTTAAGTGCATTTTTTGAATTCAAGCACTCTTTCATCTTCCCTTACACTCTTATAAGTTTACTTTTTTTGTTTTAGTGTACACTTTTTTGTGTTACTAACTTCACAGACCCATTTATTTATGTTTCACTTTCACACACTTATTTGTGTTTTTAGCACCCCTTTGTTTTATTTTACAACACATTTTTTTGTGTTATGTATCACTCACGGCACCCCCATTGTCTTTTCAACATCAACTGTGCTTTCATTCAAAAAAATACACCTTTTTGTGCTATGATACATCCCTCTTTCTAGCTCACTACTGTACATTTTTGTGTATCACATTTAAACCAACTATATACAAATTCTGTTTACATGACTCTTAACCCATATATATCTTTTTTGATTTTTTACAGATGGAGACATCCAGTATGGTTTTCCGTAAAGGGAGACCAGCGAGGCCCAGAGAGAGAGGCACGGGCTGAGTTAGGTAAGTAGAGATACCAGAACCAACGCCCAAAGGGCATCGGACTGGGTTGTGCACTGTCCATCCCACCCATGGTCACCAAGCAGGCTCCACTTTCATACTGGCTCACACCAGAGTGTCCCATCACCCAGTATAGGGCTCTAACAGTCAGGGCTCTAATGTCCCGGGCTCTATTACCCAGGGCCCAAGTGGTTAAGGTCAGGGTTGGTTTTTGGGAGGAGATTTTAAACTATATACAAGTACACAAGCCTTTTATCGCGACGTTTCGACAGCTTTCTGTGTCTTCTTCAGGCATGACTTGTGTAAAATAAATGTTTTTCTCTCGGAGCTCAATTTAATTTTTTAATTTTATTTCTAAACACCAGGTATGTGGTGGAGCAAAAAAATCAACTGTCATCCTCTTCTCACTCGGGAGCTGTGTGTGCAGCTTCTTATACCCCGAGCAGGGCCTAGGCTCCTCCCCTCTGTTTATTTTTGAATTTTTAAATTTTTCTAATTTTTCAGAGCCTTTTCTTTGAATATATCAAGCACTTTTAAGTGCATTTTTTGAATTCAAGCACTCTTTCATCTTCCCTTACACTCTTATAAGTTTACTTTTTTTGTTTTAGTGTACACTTTTTTGTGTTACTAACTTCACAGACCCATTTATTTATGTTTCACTTTCACACACTTATTTGTGTTTTTAGCACCCCTTTGTTTTATTTTACAACACATTTTTTTGTGTTATGTATCACTCACGGCACCCCCATTGTCTTTTCAACATCAACTGTGCTTTCATTCAAAAAAATACACCTTTTTGTGCTATGATACATCCCTCTTTCTAGCTCACTACTGTACATTTTTGTGTATCACATTTAAACCAACTATATACAAATTCTGTTTACATGACTCTTAACCCATATATATCTTTTTTGATTTTTTACAGATGGAGACATCCAGTATGGTTTTCCGTAAAGGGAGACCAGCGAGGCCCAGAGAGAGAGGCACGGGCTGAGTTAGGTAAGTAGAGATACCAGAACCAACGCCCAAAGGGCATCGGACTGGGTTGTGCACTGTCCATCCCACCCATGGTCACCAAGCAGGCTCCACTTTCATACTGGCTCACACCAGAGTGTCCCATCACCCAGTATAGGGCTCTAACAGTCAGGGCTCTAATGTCCCGGGCTCTATTACCCAGGGCCCAAGTGGTTAAGGTCAGGGTTGGTTTTTGGGAGGAGATTTTAAACTATATACAAGTACACAAGCCTTTTATCGCGACGTTTCGACAGCTTTCTGTGTCTTCTTCAGGCATGACTTGTGTAAAATAAATGTTTTTCTCTCGGAGCTCAATTTAATTTTTTAATTTTATTTCTAAACACCAGGTATGTGGTGGAGCAAAAAAATCAACTGTCATCCTCTTCTCACTCGGGAGCTGTGTGTGCAGCTTCTTATACCCCGAGCAGGGCCTAGGCTCCTCCCCTCTGTTTATTTTTGAATTTTTAAATTTTTCTAATTTTTCAGAGCCTTTTCTTTGAATATATCAAGCACTTTTAAGTGCATTTTTTGAATTCAAGCACTCTTTCATCTTCCCTTACACTCTTATAAGTTTACTTTTTTTGTTTTAGTGTACACTTTTTTGTGTTACTAACTTCACAGACCCATTTATTTATGTTTCACTTTCACACACTTATTTGTGTTTTTAGCACCCCTTTGTTTTATTTTACAACACATTTTTTTGTGTTATGTATCACTCACGGCACCCCCATTGTCTTTTCAACATCAACTGTGCTTTCATTCAAAAAAATACACCTTTTTGTGCTATGATACATCCCTCTTTCTAGCTCACTACTGTACATTTTTGTGTATCACATTTAAACCAACTATATACAAATTCTGTTTACATGACTCTTAACCCATATATATCTTTTTTGATTTTTTACAGATGGAGACATCCAGTATGGTTTTCCGTAAAGGGAGACCAGCGAGGCCCAGAGAGAGAGGCACGGGCTGAGTTAGGTAAGTAGAGATACCAGAACCAACGCCCAAAGGGCATCGGACTGGGTTGTGCACTGTCCATCCCACCCATGGTCACCAAGCAGGCTCCACTTTCATACTGGCTCACACCAGAGTGTCCCATCACCCAGTATAGGGCTCTAACAGTCAGGGCTCTAATGTCCCGGGCTCTATTACCCAGGGCCCAAGTGGTTAAGGTCAGGGTTGGTTTTTGGGAGGAGATTTTAAACTATATACAAGTACACAAGCCTTTTATCGCGACGTTTCGACAGCTTTCTGTGTCTTCTTCAGGCATGACTTGTGTAAAATAAATGTTTTTCTCTCGGAGCTCAATTTAATTTTTTAATTTTATTTCTAAACACCAGGTATGTGGTGGAGCAAAAAAATCAACTGTCATCCTCTTCTCACTCGGGAGCTGTGTGTGCAGCTTCTTATACCCCGAGCAGGGCCTAGGCTCCTCCCCTCTGTTTATTTTTGAATTTTTAAATTTTTCTAATTTTTCAGAGCCTTTTCTTTGAATATATCAAGCACTTTTAAGTGCATTTTTTGAATTCAAGCACTCTTTCATCTTCCCTTACACTCTTATAAGTTTACTTTTTTTGTTTTAGTGTACACTTTTTTGTGTTACTAACTTCACAGACCCATTTATTTATGTTTCACTTTCACACACTTATTTGTGTTTTTAGCACCCCTTTGTTTTATTTTACAACACATTTTTTTGTGTTATGTATCACTCACGGCACCCCCATTGTCTTTTCAACATCAACTGTGCTTTCATTCAAAAAAATACACCTTTTTGTGCTATGATACATCCCTCTTTCTAGCTCACTACTGTACATTTTTGTGTATCACATTTAAACCAACTATATACAAATTCTGTTTACATGACTCTTAACCCATATATATCTTTTTTGATTTTTTACAGATGGAGACATCCAGTATGGTTTTCCGTAAAGGGAGACCAGCGAGGCCCAGAGAGAGAGGCACGGGCTGAGTTAGGTAAGTAGAGATACCAGAACCAACGCCCAAAGGGCATCGGACTGGGTTGTGCACTGTCCATCCCACCCATGGTCACCAAGCAGGCTCCACTTTCATACTGGCTCACACCAGAGTGTCCCATCACCCAGTATAGGGCTCTAACAGTCAGGGCTCTAATGTCCCGGGCTCTATTACCCAGGGCCCAAGTGGTTAAGGTCAGGGTTGGTTTTTGGGAGGAGATTTTAAACTATATACAAGTACACAAGCCTTTTATCGCGACGTTTCGACAGCTTTCTGTGTCTTCTTCAGGCATGACTTGTGTAAAATAAATGTTTTTCTCTCGGAGCTCAATTTAATTTTTTAATTTTATTTCTAAACACCAGGTATGTGGTGGAGCAAAAAAATCAACTGTCATCCTCTTCTCACTCGGGAGCTGTGTGTGCAGCTTCTTATACCCCGAGCAGGGCCTAGGCTCCTCCCCTCTGTTTATTTTTGAATTTTTAAATTTTTCTAATTTTTCAGAGCCTTTTCTTTGAATATATCAAGCACTTTTAAGTGCATTTTTTGAATTCAAGCACTCTTTCATCTTCCCTTACACTCTTATAAGTTTACTTT
This sequence comes from Carassius gibelio, assembly GCF_023724105.1. Classification (NCBI taxonomy): domain Eukaryota; kingdom Metazoa; phylum Chordata; class Actinopteri; order Cypriniformes; family Cyprinidae; genus Carassius; species Carassius gibelio. The sequence goes on along the minus strand of NC_068384.1, from coordinate 255,592 downwards.
TTTTGTTTTAGTGTACACTTTTTTGTGTTACTAACTTCACAGACCCATTTATTTATGTTTCACTTTCACACACTTATTTGTGTTTTTAGCACCCCTTTGTTTTATTTTACAACACATTTTTTTGTGTTATGTATCACTCACGGCACCCCCATTGTCTTTTCAACATCAACTGTGCTTTCATTCAAAAAAATACACCTTTTTGTGCTATGATACATCCCTCTTTCTAGCTCACTACTGTACATTTTTGTGTATCACATTTAAACCAACTATATACAAATTCTGTTTACATGACTCTTAACCCATATATATCTTTTTTGATTTTTTACAGATGGAGACATCCAGTATGGTTTTCCGTAAAGGGAGACCAGCGAGGCCCAGAGAGAGGCACGGGCTGAGTTAGGTAAGTAGAGATACCAGAACCAACGCCCAAAGGGCATCGGACTGGGTTGTGCACTGTCCATCCCACCCATGGTCACCAAGCAGGCTCCACTTTCATACTGGCTCACACCAGAGTGTCCCATCACCCAGTATAGGGCTCTAACAGTCAGGGCTCTAATGTCCCGGGCTCTATTACCCAGGGCCCAAGTGGTTAAGGTCAGGGTTGGTTTTTGGGAGGAGATTTTAAACTATATACAAGTACACAAGCCTTTTATCGCGACGTTTCGACAGCTTTCTGTGTCTTCTTCAGGCATGACTTGTGTAAAATAAATGTTTTTCTCTCGGAGCTCAATTTAATTTTTTAATTTTATTTCTAAACACCAGGTATGTGGTGGAGCAAAAAAATCAACTGTCATCCTCTTCTCACTCGGGAGCTGTGTGTGCAGCTTCTTATACCCCGAGCAGGGCCTAGGCTCCTCCCCTCTGTTTATTTTTGAATTTTTAAATTTTTCTAATTTTTCAGAGCCTTTTCTTTGAATATATCAAGCACTTTTAAGTGCATTTTTTGAATTCAAGCACTCTTTCATCTTCCCTTACACTCTTATAAGTTTACTTTTTTTGTTTTAGTGTACACTTTTTTGTGTTACTAACTTCACAGACCCATTTATTTATGTTTCACTTTCACACACTTATTTGTGTTTTTAGCACCCCTTTGTTTTATTTTACAACACATTTTTTTGTGTTATGTATCACTCACGGCACCCCCATTGTCTTTTCAACATCAACTGTGCTTTCATTCAAAAAAATACACCTTTTTGTGCTATGATACATCCCTCTTTCTAGCTCACTACTGTACATTTTTGTGTATCACATTTAAACCAACTATATACAAATTCTGTTTACATGACTCTTAACCCATATATATCTTTTTTGATTTTTTACAGATGGAGACATCCAGTATGGTTTTCCGTAAAGGGAGACCAGCGAGGCCCAGAGAGAGAGGCACGGGCTGAGTTAGGTAAGTAGAGATACCAGAACCAACGCCCAAAGGGCATCGGACTGGGTTGTGCACTGTCCATCCCACCCATGGTCACCAAGCAGGCTCCACTTTCATACTGGCTCACACCAGAGTGTCCCATCACCCAGTATAGGGCTCTAACAGTCAGGGCTCTAATGTCCCGGGCTCTATTACCCAGGGCCCAAGTGGTTAAGGTCAGGGTTGGTTTTTGGGAGGAGATTTTAAACTATATACAAGTACACAAGCCTTTTATCGCGACGTTTCGACAGCTTTCTGTGTCTTCTTCAGGCATGACTTGTGTAAAATAAATGTTTTTCTCTCGGAGCTCAATTTAATTTTTTAATTTTATTTCTAAACACCAGGTATGTGGTGGAGCAAAAAAATCAACTGTCATCCTCTTCTCACTCGGGAGCTGTGTGTGCAGCTTCTTATACCCCGAGCAGGGCCTAGGCTCCTCCCCTCTGTTTATTTTTGAATTTTTAAATTTTTCTAATTTTTCAGAGCCTTTTCTTTGAATATATCAAGCACTTTTAAGTGCATTTTTTGAATTCAAGCACTCTTTCATCTTCCCTTACACTCTTATAAGTTTACTTTTTTTGTTTTAGTGTACACTTTTTTGTGTTACTAACTTCACAGACCCATTTATTTATGTTTCACTTTCACACACTTATTTGTGTTTTTAGCACCCCTTTGTTTTATTTTACAACACATTTTTTTGTGTTATGTATCACTCACGGCACCCCCATTGTCTTTTCAACATCAACTGTGCTTTCATTCAAAAAAATACACCTTTTTGTGCTATGATACATCCCTCTTTCTAGCTCACTACTGTACATTTTTGTGTATCACATTTAAACCAACTATATACAAATTCTGTTTACATGACTCTTAACCCATATATATCTTTTTTGATTTTTTACAGATGGAGACATCCAGTATGGTTTTCCGTAAAGGGAGACCAGCGAGGCCCAGAGAGAGAGGCACGGGCTGAGTTAGGTAAGTAGAGATACCAGAACCAACGCCCAAAGGGCATCGGACTGGGTTGTGCACTGTCCATCCCACCCATGGTCACCAAGCAGGCTCCACTTTCATACTGGCTCACACCAGAGTGTCCCATCACCCAGTATAGGGCTCTAACAGTCAGGGCTCTAATGTCCCGGGCTCTATTACCCAGGGCCCAAGTGGTTAAGGTCAGGGTTGGTTTTTGGGAGGAGATTTTAAACTATATACAAGTACACAAGCCTTTTATCGCGACGTTTCGACAGCTTTCTGTGTCTTCTTCAGGCATGACTTGTGTAAAATAAATGTTTTTCTCTCGGAGCTCAATTTAATTTTTTAATTTTATTTCTAAACACCAGGTATGTGGTGGAGCAAAAAAATCAACTGTCATCCTCTTCTCACTCGGGAGCTGTGTGTGCAGCTTCTTATACCCCGAGCAGGGCCTAGGCTCCTCCCCTCTGTTTATTTTTGAATTTTTAAATTTTTCTAATTTTTCAGAGCCTTTTCTTTGAATATAT
>NC_068384.1:233215-250715 GCF_023724105.1 Carassius gibelio | reverse complement strand
TTATGAAAGGAACCTGCCATTCAGTGACGCGTCCAAGTCGCACACACTCACGATCTGATCTATGTCTGATCTAAAACGCAACTGCCCTCATGTTTTGCTGCAGAGAGCAATTGCGAGTAAATTTGCTTTCACCTTTGCAGGACTGTGATATGAAGAGTGTACAAAGTAACACTTTTGTAGCAATATTGTGAAAGTGCATAGCACATAACATGCACAATACCAGTATAAACACTGATATCTGTTGGTATGATATGCGTCACATGACCAAAATTGCGTCATCTTTTTCAAAAGCCTTTGTTTTCACAGTCTACACCACAACGTGAAAAAGGCATTTTCAAATTCATCTACTTTGGAGAGCGTTTTCACAAAGCTCAGTTTTCCTTGACTAAAAACACTGTCTCAGTGTCGATTGAAGGCCAAAACAGAGAGAAAAAAAATTGCGTTTTCAAACTAAAATGTTTTAGTTTGGACAAGACCTTAGGCTGGCCACAATAAAAGGCCAAATGTGCAGTTTTATCACACAGCACAATGCCACAAATGTCGCAAGTTTTGAGGGAATGAGGGAGTAATTGGCATGCTGACTGCAGGGATGTTCACTAGAGCTTTTGCCCATGAATTGAATGTAAATTTCTTTACCATAAGCCATCTCCAAAGGTGTTTCAGAGAATTTGGCAGTACATCCAAACGGCCTCACATCCGCAGACCACGTGTAACCACATCGGCCCAGGACCTCCACATCCAGTATCTTCACATCCAAGATCGTCTGAGACCAGTCAGCCAGACAGCTGCTGCACCAATCGGTTTGCATAACCAAAGCATTCGTTTATGGTATTTGGGAGAGGTGTTCTCTTCATGGATGAATACAGAGCAGATGGCAGACAGCGTGTATGGTGACGTGTGGGTGAGCGGTTTGCTGATGTCAACATTGTGGATCGAGTGGCCCATGGTGGCTGTGGGGTTATGGTATGGGCAGGTCTATTTTATGGACAAAGGACACTGGCACATTTTATTGATGGCATTTTGAATGCACAGAGATACCATGATGAGATCCTGAGACCCATTGTTGAGCAATTCATCCACGACCATCCCATTATGTTGCAGCATGATAATGCACAGCCTCATGTTGCAAGGATCTGTGCACAATTCCTGGAAGCTGAAAACATCTCAGTTCTTGCATGGCCAGCATACTCACTGGACATGTCACCCATTCAGCATGTTTATGATGCTCTGGATTGGCGTATACGACAGCGTGTTCCAGTCCCTGCTAATAACCAGCAACTTCGACCAGCCATTGAAGAGGAGTGGACCAACATTCCACAGGGCACAATCACAACCATTTTAATCGTCTATAATTTTGTTCAGCGTATAAAGATAGCGCCTATTTGAAAGCTTTTAAGACGTTTTCAGAGAAGTGAGCTCCAGGCTGACAGCAGCCGTTCAGAGCTCATATATCCACCAAGAACAGCTTTATCTCGGCCAGTCCTTTGGGAATTTGCTGCTGACTCTTTATGTAGATGATGTTAAACAAGGTTTAATTCATTTTGGTTATATTAAATGGGCAATCTTTGGACTTATTAATCTATTACTTGTTCCAGGAGAAGTCAATTTGGCTTTAGGAAAAAGTTAAGTTTCATATCTTTATATTTTTATGTAATTAAATCCTATGTTAACTAGAGTGCTGTATATGTCTGTGGTGAGTGGGGCGGGGGCTGAGAGCGGTGGGAACGGAGCGAGGCCGGTTGAGTGATTTGGAAATGAGTGACACCTGCTCCACTCACTGGTCTCGCGTCCCACGGAGGAGATCGGAAGGATACAAAAGAGGAGAGACGAACAGTGAAGGACGAGAAAGGACCAGGCTTGGGCTTTATTTTGTGTTTGGTTTTTGTTTGTGTGCGGCAGTCATCCACGAGGGGCTGTTGCGCTGTTTTGGTGTTTATTTCATCATTAAAGATTTATTTGGAAGTCCACTGGTTCCCGCCTCTTTCTTCCCAAGATTATGAAGTTTGTAAAGTGTTACAATGTGGTATTTGGTATTGTGAAAGGGTCTGATAGTGATTATAATTTCATCTTCAGAGAAAGTTACATTATTACGATTGTCTTTTGAGTGAGTTACAAGGACTTTTATATTGAAAGGGACTGAAACAAGGACATTATTGTTGCTTTAAACAGCCTTATGAGATGCAACCATAGGGACACAGCCAACAAGTCCGCTGTCATGGGAAATCCTCTTAACTGTTTAAAGTACGAAGACAAAGATATTGCTTTCCTCAGTGGATATTCAAACTGATCTTGATTTATGGATATAAGATCGGCCTGACGAATGAATATAAGATGCAATTAAAAGACTCACTCAAGCAATCTCTCTCATAATACTTGTCTCTACATGATACAATGAGCTGCAATGAAGCAACTCAACGTTCTTTCTTTTCTAGTTCTAAAGTGATGTTTTTGATTTAGTAAAAGAAGCTTAGACTTAACTGTTAAACTGTCACAACAAGACTTGAATCTGTGGTGAAAAGAAGTAGTTCTGCACAAAAGTGGATTTAAAAGGCACTCTTGTTGTTGTCTCTTTTTTATTTACACACTTGTACTGTTGAACTGTGTTGTATAAACCCAGTATCTCAATAAACTATATCGCATGGCTACTCGTGATATTGCTGCTACATACATGGATATATTTAATATATAATATAACTACATTTGAATGAGATTTAAGCAGTGATATTTTTTTACACAGTAGCTAATACAATCTTTCATAGACATACAAGCGCAATATATTAAAATTACTTCTGTATATATTTATATATTATTAAGATACTCAAGCAAGTGGCAAAACTTAAATGCAGCCTGCAGTCTTCATTTCTTAGGTTAAAAGGTAGTAGGCTATCACAAACATTTTAATTTAAAACTTACCATTGACCAAAACTTTCTTTTGCATTACATCCTTATTACAATCCTACTGGTCATTATTTTTTTCTTACTCCACGAATGTCATCTATATATCTATAGATATTCAAATATATTCGAATACATTGCATGATATTCGATATCTGTTCGAATTAGATTCTTCTCAAAAGTGACAGCCCTAACCCCCATTGCTAAAAAGCTGTCTTTAGGTTTAGGTACTTTTTTGCATTTAGGGTGTAATAAAACCTGGAATCGAACGCTTCTACCTGGACTAACTCGGAGCAAGAAAAGGAAGTAAAATTGTGTCTCAATTAGACACAGCTTTTAAAAAAATCTTGAATATTTTTAACTTGATACGACATTAAATGTAATGTTCAGGGGAATGTGTTAAAAAGAAACCGCGTGCCGTGAGATGTGATGCAGAAGCCAAATATCTCTTGCCTGAATGCGGCTGTGAAGATGGTGCTTTTGATCAGAGAAATGAAAATAAAGATGTAACTTCATTATAAAAATCTATTGACATTGCAGACCGCCTGGTAGCCAAAGCACTGCATGATAATGGAAGCCTTACAACGTAATTATATTCACACTCATTAATTGTTTGTGGCATCTCAGGTGATGATGCAGACCTGTGCAGTGAGTTACTGCAGGAGTCTCTGGACGCTCTGCGGGCTCTCCCAGAAGCTACACTGTTTGATGAGGGCACAGTGTCGCCCGTCTGGCTGGAGGTGGTCGAGAGGGCCACCAAATTCCTCAGGTTTGCCAGTCATTCACCTTCACTATTCCCAAATGCAGAAGTAGTAATATTAATTCCTGTGTAGTAATTTTTTATCTATTTTAACTAGAAAACTTGCATCAAGATACAGTACACCAAGATTGCATTTCATTTCATTTATTTAACCAAAAATACAGTTACATTTTATTGCAATTAATTTAATTGTTTACATTTTTTAATATATACATTTCTTATTTTTATTAGTTGAAAACTAATAAAAATAACTTTACGAAAAAATTATTCACTGTAACTTTTGATCAGTTTAAAGTGACCTTGCTAAATTAGTATTAATTTCCTACTTTATTTTTTTTCATGCAAACTGATCATAAATCTACATTGCTATTAAAGCTCATTTTACTTTGTTTTTCAGTGACATTCATGGAATTGCCAGTGGAAAAGCGCCCAGTAACATTCCCCTGCAGGATCAGCACCTGGCCCTGGCCATCCTTCTGGAGCTTGCAGTGCAGCGAGGAACTCTCAGGTATTCAGCATGATGTTTCATATGACCACTGTTCAAAATTCCTTTTGATAAAATGATCAAAATTACTCTGTAGAGTCGTATTCATAAATACTCAATCTCACTTTTTCATGCGATTTTTGTGTTTTAGTCAGCTGCTGTCTGCAGTTTTGCTGCTGCTGAGGCTCTGGGACAGTGGAACGAGAGAAATGGATAATGAGCGCTCGACCCAGGGCACCAGCGCCCCCTTACTGCCCCTCCTGCAGCGCTTCCAGAACATCCACAGCAGTAAGGAGGAGCCTGTTCCTGAAGAGGAGATTGAGGTGAGATTGAATTCTTGAATCATTTTTATAACTGCACTGTTCTTCCTGGTTTTATGTTTCACTACTTATGTTCTCAGATCCTTTCGGCCCCTCTGAGCCCAAATGAGAGTTTTCTGCGCTACCTTACACTGCCTCAAGATAATGACCTGGCCATTGATCTGCGGCAGACAGCTGTAGTCATCATGGCACACTTGGACCGCCTGGCGGCCCCATGCAGCCCCCCGCAGTGCAGCTCACCCACCTCTAACAAGGTACTACATGCAACATTGTGCACTGACATTTTATTTGCACCTCTTAATCATGCTACATGTTTGCCCGTGTGAGTCCCACTTTCATTGTTTGTGTTGGAGCTGCTTATTGACTCTAGAGCACAATGAATCTCTAGGAAGCCCCAGGGAACTCTTGTTTGTGGTTATGATCTATAATCCCTCTTTGAAGAAAGCAAAATCATTCTTCACAGAGCTCAATCTCTTCTTGTCTTTCTTCTTTCAGAGTACTCTGCAGGAGGTGATTGGTTGGGGTCTGCTTGGATGGAAACCTTACGCTAATGTGAATGGACCAATTCAGTGCAAGGCACTGTCAAACCTGGGCGTCACACAGATTGTCTGCTCAGAGAAGGGTTTCCTCATCTTGACCATCACTGGTGCCGTCTACACACAAAACTACAAAAGCACTACGCTAGTGAGTCCCTCATTTTGTTAGCTGTATGCTATGTTATTGTTGTTTTGTCTCTCACACTTTAGAGATTAATGTAAATGTGTGTGTGTGTGTATAGATGTTGCTGACCAAGAACTTCTCTTTATTTTTCTACTTTTGATTTGTGCACTGAACTAACCTGTTATTTCCTGTTAGGCCCCTATGCTAGTACACGCATTGTCATCCAGGAAAATAATGGAGCTTGCAGCTCACCCGGATGGGCAGCACTACTTGGCACTTTCAGTCAATGGGGAGGTGTTCTCATGGGGTTGTGGAGATGGAGGCAGGCTAGGACATGGAGACACTACGTAAGAGCACACCAAAATCATCAAACTTCCAATCTCATCTTTCAAACCCAAATACTGTATATGCACAACAGTTCAGAAGTTTCAGGTAGATACGATTTTTTAAATGTTTACAATGCTTACCAAGGCTGCATTTATGTTAAAAAAAATATAGAAAACGGTTAATATTGTGAAATATTATTACAATTAAAAATGTCCAGTTTTTCTTTATATTGCATTGTATTTACTTTAAAACCTAGCTTTGACATTACAGAACTAAACCGATTTTTTATATTTCAGAAGTTATTCTATTGTACTGATTTCTTGTTGTTATCAGTGCACTGATAAATATTTTTGTGGAATCTGTGCCTTTTTATAGAACAATTTACCTTGAATAGAATTTTTTTTTCATATTTTTGTTAGACAGGAAGAGCAAAGTAGAAAAACATTTGTTCTCACCGCAGGTGACATTTTCGAGCCTACAAGCTCTTCATCAGACAACAGACAACACATCAAGAGTTCAGCCCTTAAATACAAGCACAACCTAGATCACATGATCACCCACATGACCAAAAAAAAAACATACAAGGGCTATCAAAAAAATCACCTAACATATTGTTAATAAACATAAAACATAAAAGTGAAAACAAATTAATTACATTTACATTACATTTATTCATTTAGCAGACTCTTTTATCCAAAGCGACTTACAGATGAAGACAGTGGAAGCAATCAAAAACAACAAAAAGAGCAATGATATATAAGTGCTATAACAAGTCTCAGTTAGGTTAACACAGTACACGTAGCATGGGATTTTAACTAATATAATAAATAAAAAGAAAACAGATAGAATAAAAAAAAAAAAAAAGAATAGAGCAAGAGTAATTAATAGCATTAATTACAAATGCTAAACAAATATATCAAAAGATACCAGACTGGAAAAAATGTGAATGAACAATATCTCTCACACATATATATATATACTCCCTGACAAAAATCATGTCGCCTGTCCAAGTTGTAGGAACAACAAATAATAACTTGACTCATTTGTAATCAGAAGTGGCTTATTATGAAAGGCAAAGGCCTCTAGATTATGCTTATTTTAACAAAATAAAATCTTATCATGCCTTTACTTTTAATTATTTAATTAGGACAGAAAGGTCAGACTTTGCCTATAAAAAAGTATTGTCACTTAACAGAAATAATGCACAGTACAGAGCATGAAGTCTTGGTGCAGTGGAAAAAGAATTAATATTGTCTATCACTCCCATGAGCTTGGAGGACTGCATCCATACCTCTCTGCAATGACTCAAATAACTGACTCCTCTGAAATGGCAAAGAAAGCATTCTTGCAGGACTTCCAGAGATCATCAAGATTCTTTGGTTTCATCTTCAATGCCTTCTCCTTCATCTTACCCCAGACATGCTCAATAATGTTCATGTCTGGTGACTGGGCTGGCCAATCCTGGAGCACCTTGACATTCTTTGCTCTCGGGAACTTTGATATGGAGGCTGAAGTATGAGAAGGAGCGCCATCCTGCTGAAGAATTTGCCCTCTCTTGTTTTTTGGAATGTAATGGGCAGCAAGAATGTCTTGATACCTCAGGCTGTTGATGTTGCCATCCACTTTGCAGATCTCTGGCATGCCCCCATACTGAATGTTACCCCAAACCATTATATTTCCTCCACCGAACTTGACTGTTTTCTGTGTGAATCTTGGGCTCATGCTAGTTCCAGTAGGTCTTCTGCAGTATTTGCTACTATTGGGATGCAGTTCAATAGATGATTCATCGGAAAAATCAACCTTCTGCCACTTTTCCACAGTCCATCCTTCCTGCAAGCTGTGGGCCTTGGCAAATGCAACACAATTTTTTGCTGTCTTCTGTTTGATGCTGGTTTCTGAGCACTAATTCGGCCATTGAGACCACTGCTTGAGAGAATTCGACAAACTGTTGTAGATACAGGGGTTTTTGGTGACCAGTTCTTATGTAGCTCTACTCTGACCTGGGCCTGTCAACTGAACTGCTGGGGTTCTTCTTCTACACACCTGAGAATGTTAATTACAGTATTTGACCAGTCAAAACCAACCATTGTACTATGCAATTTAAAAACAATATAGTTCTTTGTATTCTTTGTATGCAAAGAATCACACAACATAAAGCGTGTTTACTTGTGCTTCTACAGGTATTTAGAGGAACCCACCATGATTGCAGTATTCTCAGGGAGGCCGGCAGGGAAGCAAGTTATTCACATCGCGTGTGGCAGCACGTACAGCGCAGCGATCACAGCAGACGGAGAGCTGTACACATGGGGCCGAGGAAACTACGGCAGGCTAGGCCACGGTAACATCTCCAGTATAAATCCAGTTCAAATCCACTGCTGTTTATAACAAGACATATATATAATCTTACTACAGGACACAGTTAAATGATGCTTGCATGCTTTTCTGAAGGCTCTAGTGAGGACCAGACCACTCCCATGCTGGTAACTGCTCTGAAGGGGCTTAAGGTCATCTATGTGGCATGTGGAAGTGGAGATGCTCAGACCCTCGCTGTGACTGAGAATGGTATACATCTCATAAAGGCACATTCAGAAGTGGTTTTAAGATAATGTTAGAATGGCATGATCATTTTTCTTGCGTGCTCTTTACAGGTCAGGTTTGGTCATGGGGTGATGGTGACTATGGTAAACTCGGTCGTGGGGGTAGTGATGGATGCAAAACGCCAAAACTTGTGGAGAAGTTACAGGATTTGGATATGGTGAAGGTGTGCTGTGGGAGCCAGTTCTCCGTAGCTCTCACTAAAGATGGACAAGTGTACACTTGGGGCAAAGGAGACAATCAGAGACTTGGCCACGGCACTGACGAACACGTCCGCTATCCCAAACTGCTCGACAGTCTACAAGGTTCAGTGTTTTCAGGAATTGCGTTTTCACAACATAAACATTTCAGGTTGTCGAAATCTGAAGGCAAAGTCAACATGACATTTAATATATTTTATAACATGTTCCACATCTAATATTGAAAAGTTCCTCATTGTGAATGTTTAATTCACATATTATTCCAAAGAAGGAAAACCATTTTGTTTTCTTTCATTGAAATGTTACCGTGTTGTTATTGTTAACTAAAACTGTTCAAATGCATTTTCAATTAAATAAAGCTGATATTAAATATTAGAAAACGAAGACTATATAAAAACTAGTATACATCAACATCGCATAAAAAATTACTAATATTTTAATTAAGATAAAAAAAAATAACATAAATGTATGTATAAAAGCTAGTTTAAAATATTAATAAATAAACACTATAGCCGCATAAGTAATTCTAAAATAACAAAATACAACAACAAAATAACAAAACAATTTGCCTATTTGAACAAAATAGGCAAATATTTAGGCATTTGTACAATCCAGATTTAATAAATTCCAGATGGATCAAATCAAGTCTCTCCCTACATTTTTTTGCCCATGGAATATTGACTTTTTTCACTTGTAAATGCTACATTATGGAAGCAAAATGGCATATCAAATTGACTTTATCAACACGTACATTTCAAAATATGGTTTATTTAAACTCTGTCACCAGTTTTCATCAATTTTTTAATCTGAAGTCTGCTTTTAACATTTAATTCTTTGTCAATTCAGGTAAGAGGGTGGTGGATGTAGCAGTTGGCTCTACACACTGCCTGGCCCTCACAGAAGAAGGAGAGGTGCACAGTTGGGGCAGTAATGATAAACTTCAGCACTTTGACACGCTCTTCTCCAATAAGAAGCAGCCTAAAGCCCTGCCAGGCCTTAATTCTAAACACATAATAGGCATCTCCTGTGGCCCTGGCCAGGTATAACCTGTCTTTCACCAGAATGTAATTCATTGTATGCTGCTTTTGACTGCATACTACTTATATTTTGTAATATTCTGTTTTTCAGAGTTTTGCATGGTCGTCATGCTCTGAGTGGTCCGTAGGGCTCCGTGTACCATTTGTGGTGGACGTGTGCACAATGACGTTCGACCAGCTGGACCTGCTGCTTCGGCAGGTCAGTGAGGGCATGGACGGCAGCTCTGATTGGCCACCGCCGCAGGAGAAAGAGTGCATGGTTGTGGCCGCTCTCAACCTGCTCAGATTACAGGTCAGTTGTCTAAAATTTTAGGCTTCTGACTGCCATATAATTGAACAAATTTACATTGATTTATTCCAAGATACCAGTTTGAATAGTATGTCCTCCTAAAAGCATAATTCATCTTGAATATTGTCATTGTATTCTATCTCTTCCAGCTCCATGCAGCCATCAGTAACCAGGTGGACCCTGAGGAGCTAGGTTTGGGCTTGGGAAGCGGGCTGCTTAATAACCTCAAGCAGACAGTGGTGACGCTGGCCAGCAACGCCGGGGTTTTAAACACTGTGCAGGTGGCTGCCCAGGCCGTGCTCCAGAGTGGCTGGTCAGTGCTACTGCCCACTGCAGAGGAAAGAGCGAGAGCCCTGTCCTCACTGCTGCCCAATGCAGGTCAGTTCATAAATAACTAAGTGCTACTACCGTATTTTTCGGACTATAAGTCGCATCAGTCCAAAAATACGTCATGACGAGGAAAAAAACATATATAAGTCTCACTGGACTATAAAGGCCTGTTCGCACCAAGAATGATAACTATAAAGATAACGATATTAGCACCATCACCAGTGAACGATATTGTTTGTGTATTCTAAGCGGACGCGAGTCTGCTGTTTTAAATTCTCGATCTCATTATAGCACGATTGATTCTGATTGGTTGGCAATGTATTTATCGTTCATCAGAGACAAAAAAAAGTGCAGCAACTGGCTGGTTTACATCTGGTAACATCTGTGGATAAATCCATCTTTAAAAAACAAAACAAAAAAACAAGCAGTCAATGTCATGTTTGTTTCTATCACAGCATTTATGGTTAAAAGCATTTCTGTATTTTTTAGCATCTGCTAATGAGATGAGTGTAAGTCCTGGCCGTTGCTTCATGATCGACCTCTTGGTTAGTAGTCTGATGGCCGACGGAGGGCTGGAGTCTGCTTTGAATGCTGCCATCACGGCTGAGATCCAGGTCAGCATGTTTTATTCATTAGACACTTCATCATTTATTCACCCTCCATGCATTGTATCTCCAACATTTAACAGAGCACTGCCAAAAACCAGACAGAGGAAACTGATTCATGACCCCTGAGGGAAAAGTGTCAAAAATCATTTCAGTTTTAAATGATTGTGTTATGTGTTATTTTAAACGTGTTAAACTCTGTTATTTATATATCTCTTTGTTTAATTTTTGTTTTGTTGTTTTTATTTTGTTTTGTTTTTAGTTCAGTTTAGTTTGTTGTTTTGTTTTTTATTTTATTTTGGTTTTAGTTTTGTTTTTAGTTTAGTTTGGTGTTTTGTTTTTTATTTTATTTTGGTTTTAGTTTTGTTTTTAGTTTAGTTTGGTGTTTTGTTTTTTATTTTAATTTGGTTTGTTTTTTAGTTTAGTTTTGTTTGGTTTGTTGTTTTTTTATTTAGATTTTTTGCGCTGTTTTAGTTTTGTTTTGACATTCCAATTAACTAATTTCTCTGCATTTCTTTTATTAGGATATCGAGGCTAAAAAAGAAGCACAGAAAGAGAAGGAGATCGATGAGCAGGAAGCCAGTGCCTCTTCTCTGCATCGCTGTCGCACCACACTGGACAAAGACCTGATCAACACCGGCATCTATGAGTCAACAAACAAGCAGAGCCTTCCATTGGTCCAGCTGGTCCAACAACTGCTCAGGTAATGCAGTGATTCACTTTTCAATGCATGAAACTTAAAGATGGCTTTAGAAAACTCTTAATCAACTGAACGTCATAGCCTTTAGTAACACTCTTCTTTGTGTATTATTCTGTAGAAACATTGCTTCACAGACTATAGCTCGTCTTAAGGATGTGGCACGACGAATCTCAAACTGCCAAGACACGGAGCAGGTCAGCAAGGAGCGCTCGGCCTCTCTGGACCTACTGCTGCGCTTTCAGAGGCTGTTGGTCTGCAAGCTGTATGTGGGGGTCAGTGGCACTGTGGGTGTGGGAGGATACAGTAAGTAGAAGAACTTAATTTTTCAGGGATTTTGTTAAGGTTTGAGCATTCAGTCAACCCTATCTCTTATTGTCACAGCTTTGAGTAACTCAGAGATTCTGGGAGTTGGGTCTCTTTTGAAGAAGTACATGGCTTTGCTGTGCACACACATTGGAGATATCCTTCCTGTTGCCACCAGCATCGCCCTCAACAGTCATCGTCACTTTGCAGAGGTGGCACGTGTCCTTGAGGGAGATCTCACAGGTAAAAATGTTACTATGTTAAATTCACCAAATTTAATTTAAAGCTTTAGGATGATTCTAGCATTGAAGGAATACATTCATCTAAAAATGACAATACTGTTATATGTATATTAATGTCATTCCAAACATATGTGATGCTTTTTAATTTCTGAGGTCTCTGAAGGCATTTTTAATTGCAAAGCATCCTGTTTCTTCATTCTCCAGGTGTTTTGCTGCCAGAGTTGATTGTCTCCATCGTGTTACTGCTGACCCGTGATGCTGGCCTGATGCAGGAGACTGGATCCATTCCTCTCCTCGCCGCTCTTCTGGAGCACGTGGACCGTTTTAACCATCTCTCCCCTGGAATGGAGAGAGATGATAATGAGGATCTCGCCTGGCCTGGACTCATGGGTATGAGACAGATTAATCCACACACCTCCTTCATTACCAAGACGGTCTGACTGCATAATTGAGTAATGTTTCAATCCAGTATGAATATATTTATGTATAAAAAAAGAAAAGAAAAAATGAAAGATCTTCTAGTAAAAACTAAAATAATAGTCAAAATAATTCTTTCTTTGAAGGATTCTTTTTCAATGGGTCAAGCTCAAAGAACAACGAGGAAGTGTCGCTTATCCGCAAAGCTGACCTGGAGAATCATAACAAAGATGGCGGTTTCTGGACTGTCATTGAAGGGAAGGTCTATGACATCAAAGACTTCCAGACGCAAACTTTAACTGGGAACAGCATCCTCGGTATAACAACATTACTCAAATGACTAAAACCTTTTACTTTGTTTTCAAATAAAACGTTTTCTAAGTTTATTCACTGTTTCCCCTCACAGCCCAGTTTGCTGGAGAAGACCCTGTAGTAGCTTTAGAGGCCGCTCTCCAGGTTGAAGACACAAGGGAGTTCATGCAAGCTTTCTGTGTGGGACAATACATGGAGGTCTGCGTGTCTTTTTGTTTTATAGATTCTAATTGCTTTCTTCTCAAATTGTTTGGACTTCATGTTGGTCTTCTTTTTTTGGCTGTCTTTCTCCAGCCCAACCAGGAAATGGTGACAACTCCTGACCTGAGCAGTCTGTCCTCACCTCTGATAGATGCTGAAAGGAACCTTGGTCTGCTACTGGGACTGCATGCCTCATATTTGGCTATGAGCACCCCTCTCTCCCGCATTGAAATAGAATGTGCCAGTGAGTCCGTTTTTTTAGCTTGTAATATTGCAAACGTTTCAGTGGTATGTCAATAAAAAACCTTGTACCTTCCAGAATGGCTCCAGTCGTCAATTTTCTTTGGTGGTCTTCAGACGAGTCAGATCCACTATAATTATAATGAGGAGAAGGATGAGGACCACTGCAGCTCTCCTGGGACCACCACACCAGACAAAGCCAAACTCTACTGCCGCAGAATCACCCTGAGTGATCACGCCCAGCCCTTCCTGCAGGCCATCGCTGACAACAACACCCAGGACCACACTGTGAAGGTCATACACAGAGAGAGACTATCACTGATTTGTCTCTTTATTTAGTATAATTTATTCCTAATATTTGACTGTCATTTTGATTATTACAGATCATGTATAATTGTTGGATTCTTTCTTATTTGCTACAGGACTTTCTATGCCAAATCGAGCGGTGCTGTAAACAGTACCATCTCATCACTCCCATCACTTTTCCGCCTGAACATCCTGTAGAGGAAGTGGGCCGCCTGCTGCTCTGCTGCCTTCTCAAGCACCATGACCTTGGTAACTTAAAAAGTGCTGGTTTTTATGGCTTCTCTGTATTTCTGATTTCTGAAATCCTGCTCTGTGCACTTGTCAAAAACTCTAGACGGAGTTGTCAGTGTTATTGGTATAATTTCTGTTTTCTTATACAGGTCATGTCGCCCTCTCACTTGTTGATCAGTGTGCCTTGGGTGTGGACCAGGGGAAACAGAGGTCCCTCCCTAAATCTGTGATTGATGTGTGTCGAATGGTGTACCAGGCCAAATGTTCTTTGATAAAAGTGAGCGTAATAATATATGTGATAAAATGTAATTTAGTAATAACATACACTTAGCACCGTAGCTTTATAATTTAATACATGGTTATGCCAGGTGTAAATGGGGTTGGAGTGTGATGATGATTTCTTTGACCCCCCCACTCTCTGATCTTTCCCCCATCTGCTACAGACGCACCAGGAGCAAGGCCGCTCTTATAAGGAGGTGTGCGCCCCAGTGATCGAGAGGCTGCGTTTCCTGTTCAATGAGCTCCGGCCTGCTGTCAGCAATGACCTGTCCATTGTGTCCAAACTGAAGCTGCTGAGCTCTCAGCCTCGCTGGAAAAGGATCACGCAGAAACTGATCAGAGACCGCCGCAAAAAGAGAGGTGACTAATAGTCTAATAGTTCTTTTAAATGTGAATGTGTAAAAGCATGTTCAGTTTATAATTCTAGCATGTTTTGCTTATTGTCTCAGTGCCTAAGAAATCAGAGTCCGCTGATTTGGAGGAGGACAAGATGGAGAGGGAAGGGACCAATGAGGAGCTGCCTGCTCCAATCAGTCCCGCCCCTGTGGACAAGAAACAAACCACTGTCAGATCCCCAAAGGTTTGCTGTTGTCCATTTATCCTCAGTATTCTCTCTCTACTGCTTGATTTGGGGATTTACTTTTTGTTCGGCGTACACTTGTCTTTACTAGTTTATTAACTAGGTTTACTATTTGTAAACTTATTTTCTTACTAGTTAATTATTTATTAACATTTTAATGGTTTAATAGTGTCTCTGTGCGTTAATAAATTTGACATGTCTTTACTGAGGAGCTTTTGTTTATGATTATACAATTAATTTGAATTACTGTAAAGCATGTCACGTAATTCATTCTATTACATTTCTTTATTTGATTAACAGCCTTGTTCATTTTCTTCTCCTTTATCTTGCAGCAGGATAAGTGGCAGCCTCTACTAAGCACCATAGGCAGTGTTCAGAAGTACCGCTGGTTAAAGCACAGCGTTCAGGGCTCCTTCTCTCAGTCCAGCCTCATGAGCGCCATCGTTGAGTTTGCTTTGAAAGAGGAACCGCTGGATGTGGAGAAGATGAGGAAGTGCCTTCTTAAACAGGTAGTTAAAATGTTTTGTGTTGTCTAAAAAGGTAGTTATTAACATAAAATGGACCTGTAAATGACAGTATTTAACTCCTAACAATAACTCCTGTGTACAGTTGGAGCGAGCTGAGGTCCGGCTGGAGGGTATAGATACTATGTTGAAGCTGGCATCCAAAAACTTCCTCCTGCCTTCCGTACAGTACGCCATGCTCTGTGGTTGGCAGAGAGTCATACCTGAAGGGACCAATATTGGGCAAGTTTAAAGATATAAACGATCTTCAAGCAGGATATTTGTTTTGCATGTTCTGTTTTTAGCAGATTCTTTTGTGTTTTGCAGAATATTTTAGTATGGCAGTACAGTATCTTGCATTGGTTTGTATTTACATTAATATCCGTTTTGCCCTGATAGAGAGCCCCTGGCTGACTGCCTAAAGGATGTAGATCTCATTCCTCCATTTAACCGCATGTTGCTGGAGGTGACGTTCGGTAAGCTCTATGCCTGGGCTATCCAGAATGTCCGCAACATCTTGTTGGAGGCCAGCGGCAAGTTCAAGGAGCTGGGTATGAGTGATGGCATTACAATGATTATAAAACGCATTTAATTCATGTATTTATGTGCACTACCCCTTCAAAAGTTTGGGGTCAGTAAGATTGTTTGAAAGAAGCCTGTTATGCTCACAAAGGCCACATTTTTTGATTCGAAAATAGTCATAAAGTGAATATTGTGAAATATTATTACAATTTAAAATAACTATTTTCTAGCCATAGAAAATAATAATAGTAATAGATTTTAAAATGTAAATTATTGCTGTGGTGGCAACGCTGAATTTTTAGCATCCATTTCCCCAGTCTTCATGTCTCGCATGATTCTTCAAAATCATTCGTACTGATTTGGTGCGCAGTAATTTTTTTTTTTATTATTTTCAATGCTGAAAACAGTTTTGCTGCTTAGTTTGTTTATGCAAATTGATAAAAAAAGTTTGGCATTTACTTGAAATATGGATTCTACTGTCACCTAAATGTGAACGTCTCTGACTTATTGTCTACATAATGCATCCTTGCTGAATAAAAATCATTTCAAAAATATTTTATTTAAAATAACAAAAAAAAAAACTTACAGTCCCCAGCTATTTGAATGGTGTTTGGTATTACTGAATGTTGTTTCCTCTCTTCCAGGGGTGCAGCCAGTGCCTTTGCAGACCATCACTAATGAGAACCCAGCAGGCCCCAGTTTGGGAACCATTCCTCAGGCACGCTTCCTGCTGGCCATGCTCCATATGCTCACTCTCAAACATGGAGCCAACAGCCTCAGTCTCCTGCTGAACTCTGGCATCCTCGCCCTCACCCAGAGTGTACTTCGACTCATTGGTCAGGACCTTCTCTCGACTTGCTTTCTTAAATCAGATGGGTTTTATTTTATAGAGCCAGTTGTATACTGTCAGATGGACTTTATTGTAAAGGGTAATTTTCAACAGGGAGAGGTTGATCTCTTCTATACTGTTTAATGTGTTTTGTGAATATGTCGGCATTGCATGGCACAGGTCCCAGCTCTGATAGCTGTGAAGAGGAGCTGAGCTCTGTAGCTCACGGAGACTCTGCTACAGTTCTCGAGGAGTCCAGGAAGGAGACGACCCCCACCCCTCTTCCTGCCTCTGGCCCTGAATTGGCAGCTATGATGAAGATTGGCACTAGGGTGATGAGAGGACCTGACTGGAAATGGGGAGATCAGGCAAGTTAAAGCTGATGTGTTTGCCTTGTTATTTACACTTGCAATGGAGTGTTCCTATAAGTGTGCACAAATTAGGGACGTGCGATATGTATTGCCTGCAATTAATATAGTAAAGTTGTTATTTTAACATTTGACATTTTGAAGTATTTTGCAGAAACCATGCAGTGCTTATTTAGAGTGCATTCTTTCACTGCATGATACAATCTGTTAAAATGCATTTAGAATGATCACAAATTCAAGACATTGGGGCAGAAAATATATATATTTATACCACTTCATATAATTAATCAATTTCACACAAAGAGTGACGTATAACAAGAAATTAAGAGATTTAGAGACCATAATTCCTTTTTTTTTTTTTTTTTTGCTCTATTTAGACAACATGATAGTGTTTAGTTCCTGAATGAATCAACTGTTTAAATAATTCGGTGACAGTGACTTGCTGCCACTACATTTAAAGTGTCTTTCATTGATTTAAATCATTTAAAATTTTAGTATTCAAAATTTTTTATGTTTAATGTTAAAACATTATTTATTTGTAATTGCAGGTTAAATGCATTCATGCCTTGCATTAAACAGTGTACCTCTAAATGCCACTTCAGATGCATCTTCTATGTTTCATCTGCATTGTGAAGAATAATTTGATCAATACTGATTTCATTTGCTTGGTAGCAGTCTAATTGTCTTGTTATTCTAATTCACTGATTAAATGTAAGATTCTGACTCAAAAGATAAAGGTCACATTAAGAAAATATGGCTTTACAAAGGTAGAAATTCCCATGAAATGCAAAAATCTGTAAAAATCAGTTTTAACTTATTGGTTAATTTTTGAATATTTAAGACTTTAAGAGTCAGTTGTCAGTACCAACACAATAACACACTCAGCAAAATATTGCCTAATTATCTTTTATTGATAAGATACCAGAAAATATTGAGATATTATTTTTTGTCAATATCGCACACCC
>NC_068384.1:190431-232715 GCF_023724105.1 Carassius gibelio | reverse complement strand
AGCATCCTCAATCTCAATCAGTTTAATGCCAGATTTGCACAAAGATGATTATTGAAAGATGAAGCAGTTCCCTCTTTGTCTGAATTCGTTGTTTATGGACCACAACCGGTAAGTGTATTTTATTATTTAAGTTGGTGCATTTAACAAAGGGCAACGCTGTTTAGCTTTGTTAACTAGATGACAGGGCTGTGCAAAAAAATCTTAATGCGATTTTCATGCGCAGCTCATCAGTAAAAACGCTCCTATGATTATAAGTACATCTCCAGGACGTGCGTTCAGATCAGGATTGCCAGGTTTTCAAAACAAATCCTGCCCATTTGCTTCCAAAACTAGCCTAATCACGTTTCCAGGAGGACAGCGTGCACTCAGCTGCTGTCGAAATCGCAGCACAGGAACCGCTGGCACAATCAGAACTTGTTACGTATTTCTGAAGGAGGGACTTCATAGAACAAGGAAGTCATGAGCCCGTTTTTATGACAGTGAAAACAGCGGTATACAGATAGGTGAATTGTTTGAAAAATACTGTTTTTTTTTACACAATAAACATGTTATATTGCACACTGTAAAACACAATCAAAGCTTAAAAAAAGCACGAAAAACGGGACCTTTAAATGACTATGTAGCATGAAAATGTAACTACAATACTGAATGAAATAGAATTCTTCAGGGCTTGTGTTTATTTCATTTCATTCTGTAACCTGCTTGTTTTTATTTTAATGTGGTAGAAAAACCAACATCAATAACCTGTATGTGTGGGCTTTTTTGATTGCTGTCAGTTTAATTGCAGTGTTTGCTTCATTTCCAGATATTATGAAAACAAATACAAACCAAAAAATAAAAGATAAACTGAAATTAGTTAAAATCTTTGATAAATAAGATAAATACAGGTGCATCTCAATAAATTAAAATGTTGAGGAAAAGTCTATTTATTTCAGTAATTCAACTCAAATTGTGAAACTCGTATATAAAATAAATTCAATGCACACAGAATAAAGTAGTTTAAGTCTTTGGTTTTTTTTAATTGTGATAATTTTGGCTCACATTTAACAAAAACCCAGCAATTCACTATCTCAACAAATTAGAATAAGGCCTCAAACGAATCAACTCAAAACACCTGCAAAGGTTTCCTGAGCCTTCAAAATGGTCTCTCAGTTTGGTTCACTAGGCTACACAATCATGGGAAAGACTGCTGATATGACAGTTGTCTAGAAGACAATCATTGACACCCTTTAAAAGAAGGGTAAGCAACAAACATTAATTGCCAAAGAAGCTGGCTTTTCACAGAGTGCTGTATCCAAACATGTTAACAGAAAGTTGAGTGGAAGGAAAAAGTGTGAAAACAAAAGATGCACAACCAACCGAGAGAACCGCAGCCTTATGAGGATTGTCAAGCAAAATCGATTCGAGAATTTGAGTGAACTTCACAAGGAATGGACTGAGGCTGGGGTCAAGGCATAAAGAGCAACCACACACAGAAGTGTCAAGGAATTTGCTGAACCACATACAACATCAGAATCTTACCTGGGCTAAGGAGAAGAAGAACTGAACTGTTGCCTATTGGTCCAAAGTCCTCTTTTCAGATGAGAGTAAGTGTTGTATTTCATTTGGAAACCAAGGTCCTAGAGTCTGTAGGAAGGGTGGAGAAGCTCATAGCCCAAGTTTCTTGAAGTCCAGTGTTACGTGCAATGTCATCTGCCGGGGTTGGTCCATTGTGTTTTTTGAAAACCAAAGTCACTGCACCCATTTACCAATAAATTTTGCAGCACTCCATGATTCCATCTGCTGACCAGCTTTTTGAAGATGCTTACTTCATTTTCCAGCAGGATTTGAAAAAAAGAAAAGAAAAAAAATCTTACACTGTTTCAGCTATTAAAATAGTTCAGTTTTGTATGTAATGGAAATGGGACACATACATATATATATATATATATAATTTTTTTTTTTCATTAAGTAAATTTAGAAAAATGTTTGGAGCATTTATTTTATTATTATCAGGGTTAACATATTATTAGGCTGTTTTTTTTTTTTAAATGGCCAGCGGCCAAAAAAATTAAAAAACACATTATAATGGCATATATAGGCTATGTAATACTTTGTACTATTATTGTATAATATAAATAATAATATAGCACATTTTTATGTTGCTCTGTTCTGAATTCCTTAAAACATGTAAAGGATTTTCTGCAACGCAATTTTGTATGATGTGTGAATTATATATTAGTTTATTTTTTTATTTTTTTACCCATGTCATGAATCCACCCTGTTCTTATTTGTAAAATAGCCAATAAATTAATTGTTGTTGGCTAACCCGATCTCATTAAAGTGCACGATTTTCTGCTTCTGTTTGGTACAATATTTATATGGAGAAATTGACTTTGCCATGCAAAAGACTGATAAATTCATGGCACGGCCGATTCAGTCGACAGAAACACCGGACACACATGGGCCTATGATAAATGCTGAAATGTTTGCTGGGGAAGTCGGAGGTCAGTCTGTATGGAATGCCACGTCTGCCAAAATAAAAAATAAATAAATACATAAATAAATATACAAATAAATGTAAAAAATAAAAAATAAATACGTGGCATTCCATAAGTCTGAGCGCTCGTGGTACTCACCGTGCGTGCAGCTGTGCACACGGCTCCACGGACTTGGACGGTTTTGTTGTGGTAATTAACACCGTAAACAGCAACTGTTCATGTGTGCTCATATATGAAAAGCATTTTAGGGGGCCCGAAGCGATCGCCTAGCTTATGGGTAAGTCCGCCCATGAAAAGGATTCAGGGGGGTCAGTAATCCCTTTGCTTGTTTATAATATTGGGTTGGCTATGAGCAGTTGCGTCCTCTGTTGGTTCGCTGTTCGTCCTACAGCAACATCAAAGGCTGGATTGACGGGGAAGGATGTGGTCCTTTTTCGCACGGGATCCTATTAAAGACTTCAATTATGAACTTTTACCCGAAAACCAAGAAAAGTCAGGCATATGGACTCTTAGTCGGGGCAAGCGCAAGGTAATAATGATTTGACATATTAATATAAAGCATTTAGTGACGCAGCAGGCCGCTGCAGCCTCGGTCTAAAGTTTAGCTACATTCAGCCAGAGACAGTTTGATTCAGCTTAGCACGGCGCAGTAAAGTAGAGGTAAAGAGAGCTCAAAACACACTGAAATTCTTTTTATGGTTATTTGTTTTCATAAGCAGGACTCAACATCATTGGAGACGCATTCGTTTGAATATAAGACCATTTACAACAGAAACTAGGTTACTTTTGTCATCCTTTTACCACAGAATGTAACATTTCTGTGGCCACGTCAACAGAAAACTGCAGACACATTAAACGGCTTTATTATGATTGTATGACCAAATACAGTCGTTAGTATTCATTTGTTTATGTGTTTCGTTTTATTTTGTATGGAGTTTTAAAATGTCATCACTTAATATATTGTGTATGATTATATAAATTGCTGAGGAAAGCTGCATAGTTTTTATTTACTCTACACGTGTCCAGACAGGCGATATTAATAACTGTATCACATGGCATTCACCAGAATCACTTATGTCATATCAATAATTATCCCGAGTTTACTGGCAGGCATCAGTATCTGATCATCTCTATCTGATAATCATCTGATCAGCACAGACAGCTCAAACATCAGGGGAGGCTTGTTACTGTGTTGTTGTTGTTGTTGTTGTTGACTAAAGGCTATATATCAGTGGTTTTGTTTATTAGAAGTCTAGTCAATACAATATAATGAGGACAGGACATTCTAGTTTTCCAAATCTAATTGCACTATTCTTCTTTGCCTAATATAGACAAATTGCAACTTAAGGTAACTAGTAAGTTAACCCCTCTTTATTCTAGACGACTGCTGAGCCAGTGTCAGTCTTCGTGTATGAGGTTTCCCAGGGAACAGAGGAGCAGACACAGCTGGCTAAAGCAGCTTTCAAACGCACAAAAACTCTCAGACATCCCAACATCTTGTCCTACGTAGATGGGCTTGAGGTAAGGATCTCATGATGAAATGATGTGTGATGATGACTCTTGAAGCAATGCCTTCTCTTGTCTTCTGGATTATTCAGGTTGGGGTGAGCTTTGTGAGTGTAACCCCTTGTCAATTATAGACTTATATTCTAAGAAATATACATGAATCCCAGTATAGAGATATATTAGTCACTTTCTGTTAGTGGAAGATGTTACACAAACTTTTGACGGTCAAGATTTGTCCTAGTTGTAATTATAAAAAATTAATTTTTATTAAAACGCCTGTCTTTTCCTGTTTGACATCAGACAGAGAAAAGCTTGTACATTGTCACAGAGCCGGTGACTCCTTTGGCTGCTCATCTGAAGCTCCAGGCGGAGAAGGGTGGTGCGAGTGATTTAGAGGTGTCCTGGGGCCTTCATCAGATTGTGGTGAGTTGTCAAGTAAAGACACGGACTAAAATGAAATTGTTGTTTATTCATTAGTTAAATTGCTCTGTTTGCTGTCACTCCTTTCCCATCAGAAAGCACTGAGCTTCTTGGTGAATGATTGCCATCTAAACCATAATAACATGGGCATGTGGGCTGTCTTTGTGGACCGTGCTGGTGAATGGAAACTAGGAGGGTTGGATCATGTGACCTCAGACCAGGGAGACACCACTTCCTTACCACCACCTAAAGTGATCAACCCCGACTTAGAGAGATACGACCCTCCAGAGAGTCCTGGCAGTGGTGGAGAAAAATGGTACAGGCAGAAATCTTTTGTTTTCGAGCTCTCTTTATTCATACCCAAACATTTTCTATAGGTTATTAAATTTTCTGAATGCAGAACATTTTCTGACTTCACTTTCAATCAAGATTTAAAGGTTTTAGTAAAATGCATATTTAATGAGCTGTAGCTTATTGTTGTGTCTGTATGATGTCAGGACAGGGGATGTGTGGCGCCTCGGTTGTCTCATTTGGGAAGTATTTAATGGAAGTTTACCACGTGCCTCCTCGTTGCGATCTCTCGGCAAGGTGCCAGATCATTTTTTCTTAGTGTTAACTTATTGTGCCTTAACTAGTTGTGCAGTAACAACTTTCTTTAGTAGTTTTGATTATTACATACAGGATTAAAGCTATTTATCCTCTTTCAAACCACTTTCTTTACTTCTTACAGATTCCAAAGCAGTTAGTGCCGCATTACTGTGAGTTAGTGGGAGCAAACCCAAAGGTTCGTCCCAACCCTGCTCGGTTCTTACTGAACTGCAGATCTCCTGGAGGCTTTATGAACAACAGCTTTGTGGAGAGCTGTCTGTTTCTGGAAGAGATACAGGTAAGTTACAGATAACAGTTATTGCCTGAGCCTGTATATGATATATATGTATCTTATTGCCAGTTTTGAAAACATGTGCTGTTGTATTTTTATTTTTTTTGACACTCTTTAAGATTCTTTGATGAATGGAAAGCTCAAAAGAACAGCATTTATTGAAAAGAAATCTTGTTATAAACCTCTTTGTCATCTTTGATCAATTTAAAGGGTTAGTTTAATTTGCTAAATTATGTCATTAATAACTTACCCTCATGTTGTTCCAAACCCGTAAAACCTCTGCTGAGAAAGTTGCTGACCTCAAATATTTGACCAGTAATTCATATTGATGAATAAGCTGTGATAAATTAATAATTCAGATATAGAAGTCTAAATGATAAAGTCTTCTTGAAAACAATATCTAGAATGATTAGGCTATTTGTGTATGTGTTGTGTGTACGGGTTTGTGTTGTTTGTTTTCATTAATATGTTGTTATTAAAAAAGTAGGTTGGAAGTGTCACCTAAATGCGCGTTTGTTTGTGTGTTCATTTAGATAAAAGAACCTGCAGAGAAGCAGCAGTTTTTCCAAGACCTGAGTGAGAATCTTGATTCTTTTCCTGAAGATTTCTGTAAACACAAAGTGCTTCCTCAGCTCCTTACAGCCTTCGAGTTTGGCAATGCTGGCGCTGTTGTCCTCACACCGCTATTTAAGGTGCTAGCCATTTTTGGTATTGCATTAATGCATACCCATTTGGTGTATTATCTTCAGACCATTTCAATCGAAAAGGTACAAGTTTCTTTAATACAGTTTGGATATTTTATTTGTGTTAGGTAGGGAAGTATTTGACAGCTGAGGAGTACCAGCAGAAAATCATCCCAGTCATAGTCAAGATGTTCTCCTCTACTGACCGTGCCATGAGGATACGACTGCTACAGCAGGTATACCTCACTTCATTGCTTTATGTAGCTGTCGTAAGAGTTTTCTACATTAGTCTTACCCAAACTCTCTGACTGTCATACACACTTTCTCAGTTCTTTTTTCTACTTGTCTCTCTTTTTACCAGATGGAGCAGTTTATTCAGTATTTGAATGAAGCCGCAGTTAACTCACAGATATTTCCACACGTGGTTCATGGCTTCACAGACACAAACCCTGCCATCCGAGAGCAGACTGTAAAGGTATTTGTATGCTCCCCCTCTTTGACACTCAGTCAGTGTAACAGATAATGGCATATATTTACATTTATGCATTTAGCAAACACTTTTATGCAGAACCATTTACTTTGCATTCAAGCCCATGACCCTAGCATTATAAGCATTATTCACATTACTCTTAAAAGTGTCTCTAAATGACTTTTCTTTTAATTTCTATTTCTCCCGTAGTCTATGTTGCTGTTGGCCCCTAAATTAAATGAGACCAATTTAAATCAAGAGTTGATGCGTCACTTCGCGCGCCTGCAGGCCCGGGATGAACAGGGTCCCATCCGCTGCAACACCACTGTTTGCCTGGGCAAAATTGCCCCCTACCTCAATGCTGGGGTAACTGCAACTAAAACCAATAATCCTTCACTTGTTCAGGCATATTTCTCTCTCTCAATGACTATCTTCATTTTTTGTTTTTCCCATGCTTTTTTTCTCAGATGCGCCAGCGTGTTTTAATCTCTGCATTCTCACGAGCAACTAAAGACCCGTTTCCCGCCTCACGTGCAGCAGGCGTGCTGGGATTTGCTGCCACCCATCAGTACTACAGTGTGGCCGAAAGCGCCAATCGGATCCTGCCCACGCTGTGCACACTGACTATGGACCCAGACAAAAACGTCAGAGATCAGGTAAAGAAAATGCATTGCAGAACTGAGGAGCACTTCGACAAAGTATCTATTTATATATTCTGTAGTTCTGAATTAATCCATCATTTTTGAAATGGACAATTTCTTAAGTATTTCTGTTCCTGTAGGCATTCAAAGCCATAAAAAGTTTCCTCACTAAGCTGGAGACTGTTTCTGAAGACCCCTCTAAACTAGCTGAAATAGGTATGATGTTTTTATAAGCATATCGGTGATCTGTGCTGGCAAAATAAGTCACAATGAGCAAATGTTCAAAAATGAGTTATTTTGTATTTTCACAATCTCCATAAGAAAACTATCAGAATTATGTATATTTTGTTGTGACTGCGCTACATGTGTTTCAAGACGATAGAGTCGGCAAAGTCAGTTTTGAGAAAAATCGAGTTAAAGTCCATGTAAAGCAATATTAAATGTGTTCTGTGTTTGTCACACCACAGACAAATGTGTTATTAAAAACTGAGCCAAATTTAAATGATAAAAAAAAGGCAAGTAAATAAAATAAGTTATCAAAATCTTGAGTATTCTATACTCTCAAATGCTGAAACCATGTAGTCTCTTTAAGCAGTACATTTCTAATATTTATAATGTATTTAGAAACCATTCTCTCAATTCCCTTTTCACAGGCTTTAAAGTTTTGTAAAGGTTACAAAGCAAAATCAGCTAGCAACGTTGCATATTTTCCTTCACTTCTTAAAATGTATTAATATATTAATAATCACAATATAGCTATTTTTGTATCTTTGTTATTAAAAATTAGAATAAAGATGCAAATAAACAGTAGAACAAATATATTATCAGAAAAATTCAATAGTGCATTACTTTTTCATCCTGCATATAAACCGAAGCATTCAAGTAAGAAAAACAAATAGGCTAATCAAATGTAAAAATCACTATACTGTGTTCATTACAAATAAGTAGATTATTAAAACTACAAAAACAGTTCAATCAAGAGCAGCGAGTGATTCTCTTTTCTTTTATTGTTAAATTAACATTGAGACAAACAGCCTATATATTAAGACCTACTGTAATGCACAGATCCAAATAATGTTACACATCAGATGGTTTTTCCAAACCGTTAACCAAACATTCACTTAAGACATAACAGATTTTTGCGTGAATACTCCAATAAGACATATTTTGAAATTGGATTGGTCAGTCACTGCATTCGTTTTGCTTACATCAACATGGGTTTGAACATCACATTTCACTGGTTCAGACTCATTTAAATGTAAAAAATAAATTTTGGACTTCTTTTTTTTTCTTTTTTTTTTTTTTTTGTCTGTAGCTCAAAATTAGATTATGCACATTTAGCTCTTAAGGTTTAGTTCTTAAAAATGAAAAAATGTCTAGTCTTCTCAAATGAAGGTAATTGAATAAAGAATGTACACTAATATAATGAAATGGTTCAATCGCAGAGAAGGATGTGACTGCATTGGCGCAGACAGGTGGGTCAGCTGCCACATGGGCAGGATGGGCGGTAACCGGGGTCTCCTCTCTCACCTCCAAACTTATCCGAAATGCTCCGGCTGGTTCGGAGGCATCACCTGCTGAGAACAGCCCCACCCCTCAACCTGTTGCTGGACCAGTACCCACAAATACTGCGAACAAAGGTGTGCAACAAGACAAAAGCTATGTCTCATTTCAAAGGCTGTTCCCTCTAGAGGTCACATTTGTCAGATGAATACATCATCATGAATGTCTTTTCTCTGTTATCATTCTCCTCTTTTCCTGTTATCGACAGAAATGACAGTGGAGCCAGAAGGGGATCGGTGGGATGATGAAGACTGGGGAAGCCTTGAGGTGAATGAGAATTATTCAAATGATCTAAAGTCACTGTTGTTTTTTCAGTACTTGACATTTTATAGTGTTAGAAGTTATCTTACTCATAAATACTGAGAACTTTTTGAATAATTCCTTGTCTTTGTGCACCCACAGGACCCTGAGAAAGTACAAACAGATCCAGACGATTGGCATTCTGATTTGTCGGCAATGTCCTCAACACAGAAGAAAAGCAATGTAAGTGATTTGCATGAGTGTAGCTTTTTTCTAATAAAATATAACTTTTATCCTACTGTTTTCTTTAGTGCTATGCTTTGTGTAAATATTGAGGACATACATACAGTAACCACACTTATATTTAGGGGTGCACAATACATATGGGCGATAAATACCCTACTTCTATTTACTAAATGGAAATACTTCACAGGTTTTTAACCATGTTCATTTGCTATATTAGTGGTTGTCTGAGGTTAGATTTTTCAATGTACTTGTACTATAAACATACTTAAAAATATTCAGAGTGCTGGACACCATGTGTCACTTTTACTTTAATAGTGCTGATCTACTCTTGTTATGTTTCCATAGGTGGCCCGGAAGACCTCTGAGGCAGTCAAGAAGCAGAGTTCTGATTGGAGCTCTGGTTGGGATGCCGACGACAGCTGGTCAAATGAGAAAGACGCAGATGGTCAGGGTCAAAGTTCACCAGCTGATGAGGGCTGGGGTAATGACTGGGATGAGGATGGAAACCTGGCTGAGAGTTTCACCCCAACATCTCGAAATAAAGCCTCAACCGGAGCTCCGAAGAGTGCCAGATTTAGCTCTGCGCAGGAAGTGGGAGGATTGGCCAATGATTATAACCGGGATGGAGCCGAAGGAAAATCAACAACATCTGATCTCCTGTCCAGTGTGTCACATCAAAGTACTATGGTAAGGCTCTGGTGGAGGTATTTCCTTTACTTGTAAATTGCTAAAGGTGGTGCAAATCTGGAATTCTGGATTATGGTCCCCTACCAAAGAAGGATGTTTATGTATGATGTTTTTTTGTTTTTTTTTGTACACAGAAGTCTGATGGCTGGGATGCAGACAGTACAGGGGACTGGGGAACAGAAGAAAACTGGGAGTCACTAGAGGGAGATCAGGGTCAGATGCGTTTTCTTTTGTTGTTGTTTTTTTGTCCAGTTTAGGCATTTAAACCAGCATATTACAATGCAGATTCATTCTTGTTTTTGCTGTTAGAGAAAATAGAAGGTAGATTCCAAATAACAATACTTTGACTTCCATCAGGTTTAAGTAAAGCAGAATTAGCAAAGAAGAAACGTGAAGAGCGGCGGAAGGAGCTGGAGGCCAAACGGGCAGAGCGCAAGGCGGCAAAGGGTCCTCTCAAACTGGGCGCACGCAAACTGGACTGAGCACTGGAGGTACACCAGATCATTGACTCTTTGAAGACGAAGGGACTGCAAGATTTTAAAGAAACATTCCTTGATTGATTCTCACAGCTGTCTGTACGCTGGGCAACTTGGAAGAACTCAAATTCAGCCATGTCTGCTGACTGAGGAACAGCTAACACATCTTAAACTATGATATTCCTCTCCACAGCACCATGATTTTAATATTACACAATATCATAGTTTACTGAGTGTGCATGAACTCACTGGTTTGATTATTAGGAGTCAAGGGAAATTTGAACCGTATAATCCTAGATATCTTTGTATGTATGTACATTGATTATGCATTATTATGGACCACTTTGCCCTGAATGTGGTCTTTGAGGACAAATGAAAATGGATGATGCAGAGAAAACATGTTAGTTGTTACTTAAACATGATCCTAGGTGGTACAATGCCATACAGACAAACATTTTCAAAACAGGATTCACTTGACCAAAAAACATAGTAACATTGTTCTTTCTGTTTGCCACAGGACAGGGTGAGGGTTGATGTGGTTATTATTTCTGGTTCGTGCCTTCTCTTGCATTCCTAGTTGGTGGTACTGCTTATGTTGTAAAATAAACTAATCAACAGAGGATTTTAGTTAATGAGACAGTCTGTGAAATCTGGTGCAATATTTTCAGAAGGGGCAATTAATGTACTGTACACCCAGATGTAAAATCCAACTTCATGTGTATTATAATAAAAGAGGAACAGTCTGTTTTTTAAATGTGCCGTACAGAATATTGTTGCTAAAAATTGCTATGCTTCACAGAACTTAAGTTGTAACAAAAAGTCTCACTAAACTGCCAGAAACACAATTGCCTTCCAAAAATACTGAAGATGAGGTGCTTGCTTGATTGTTAGTGGTGCAATGTCACCCTGAAAATGCAGATTTAAAGTGACAAATCTAGAAATAAAGGAATTTTAATATAATTCCCAGGCCTGAAAAACCACTGGTTGTGCTAAGCTTTAAAATATTTAATTGACTGAGTTGTCTATAAAATAATTTCTATATAAAATCTAAAAAAAGTATTTCTAAAAAACTTTGTGTAGGAATGATAAGGACTGGGTGAGGGTAAAGTCATGAAATGTTATTGGTTGAAAGGTGTTGAAGCCCAGTTTATTAATTATTACAATTTATACTATAACCATATTTATTATAACACTGTAATTTAAAATGGAAAAATAAACAACTCCCGAAGGAAGATTTCTTAAATTTCAACTGCTGGACAGTAGGATTAATTCATGCAATCTCATTTCCTTCTCTTTGGCCAGTGCTATATTTGTAAATGTTTAAGAAGTTGTGGCAAAAAACAGTCACAGTATGGTTGTTATGTTATATTACCTTCATTATGTAGCTGATTCTTGTCTTAATGGATGTTATTGAAGAGTCATTGTGTTTTTTGATTCTGATTTTCTTGTGTAAATGGTAATCTTGCACCACAGAACTACAGAATTAAGTAGCATTTAAGATATGCTAGTATAGTATAATCACATTAAGAAATGTACAGAAACACCTAGTATATAATGTCAAATATTTAATGGCACAAAAATAGAAACATGGCAGTTTATTTTAGGATTATTTGGTTAAGTATTCAGCTTGCTATTTTTGATTATATGGTTATTAAATACTTGAAATGTTATTAGAAAACCAGAAGAAATTATTTTTAAAACCCCTTCAGGCAAAGATTTATCAATAGCAAAATGCACTACTGTTATCAAACCGAACAGAGCTGTCTACCTAAGAGAACAGATGAGATTTTGTTTGAGTGCTGAAAATCTCTTATGTTCTGTTTATGAATATTTCCATTTCTGCTCATAAAACTAAGCCTGCCTAATCCATACATTAAATGTTTAAATGATTTCCATTAAATGCAGTAAACAATTTACAGACTTTAAATATCAAAGGCAACTGTGCTTTCACTTCTTCATTTCCCAGTCTTTACTGTTTCTGTTTGTCTTCTGAACCAAATATGGCCGCAGCAGCAGCAAGAACTCCAAAAGAAGCTGCTGCAGCAAGACCGACACCAACACCAATCTCCACCGCTTTCTGCACCTATGAGAATGGGCAGAAATTATTTAAATTAATTCACTGTATAAGAGGAGCACACATCACTGTTCCAGTAACAGAAGCCATTAGCAACCAGGTGACACTGATATGTGCTGATGATTGTCGCAGAACGTCACTGTTTGTTGAGGCAGTGACACTGCTGGGGCCAGCCGGAGTACTGTATAATAAAGACCAAGGATTCTCAAATCTGGCAGAGTTTAGCTCTAACCCTAATCAAACACACCTGAAAATCACAAGTAGTTGCGTTTGATCAGTGCTGGAGCTAAACTCTGCAGTGCATTGGCCCTCCAGGGCAAGATTTGAGGAACCCTGATGTAGACTGTGTAACATGCGCACTTAACAGCAGAACGGTATTTAATTGATGATACGTTTACATCGTGGAGTTAATTTGTATAACAACTTAGGCTTCTTCATGTGTTTAATATTTGTTTTGTCCTTTTTTTTTGCGTGATCAGCAACATACAATAGCATTAGTATTACACAACATTTAGTGGCACACATGTTTGAAAAAAAAAAACTATAACTTGTAAATATGTATAATTAACATTTATTTAAAAATCTGTAAGCATGTCTATTTATTTAGGGTTTTCTGCCACAATTAGTATAGCTGCATATGTCACAACTGTCATCAACTGAGGAAAATGACGTGCCAATGGATTGAGTCAGTGTCACGGACATTAAATATATATTTAGAAAAAATTGTAGTGCTCAAAATAGGAAAGGTGCATAGAGCCAAGGAGATACTTGGAAAACAAACAAAACCTTTTTGCACGATGCAATTTATAATTTTTTTTTTTTTTTTTTTAACTAGGCTTTTCCAGTATGCATTGGATTCAGTGAGCAGCTAGCAACTTTTTTTGTTTCTTATTACATACATATTTAAAATATGCATTTAAATGTTTAGTAAAAAGTAGGCTATATATAACTAAATGTATAATAAATGCAAAACATATTTGACAAAACAAATATTAAGACACATGAAGAAGCCTGATGGTTGTTGTAAAAATTAACAAATTTGATTGTTTTATTATTATTAACAGATAACACTATGTAATTAAACCTATGTCAGACCAAAAAATATCATCAGTTAAATACCATTCTGCTGTTAAGTGTGTGTTACACAGTCTACGTTATACATGCCACTCTCCACTGACACATGTCAGTGAAAACCAGAACTGTCCCCGGATGTGACACGGAGCATAGAGGCATGTGCCAGTGGCTTCTGTACATCAGATGCCATGTCACTTAATCTTAATACTTCTGTGATGTTCAAACTGTACCTGGCAGGACTGTGGTTTTCTGTATCTCAACTCCGTAACAAAGTGCTCACAGTTCTCTCTAAAGACACAATACGTAAGTTCTTTTCCTAAAAATCTGTGTGCATCCCGTAGAATCTCTCGAACAGGACGTGGCTCATATTTTTCATCCAGAAGATTGTTGATAGAGTATTTATCATTCCCAACTACTTCATAAAGTTCCTCTTTCTTCACTGTGGCTTTTTCACATAATACTGACATCATACTGTAGGGTCCAGGTTGAGCATCTTCAGCTATAGAGAAAGAACAGGACAAGGAAATACAGTTTCATGAAATTCGGTTTCATGAGACTAAAGGTCAATTCACACCCCACAGACAAACACCAACAAACCAGTTGGCCTTTGGATTTAGAATTGTATGTAAAACAACTGTGTTCACACTGTCCCAAAAGACACGCTGACTGAATAACAAACCCGACCAATGTCGACAGACAAAACCCAACAAAGGTGTTCGCTGGTATTTGTGTGTGCTGTGTTTCAGACTGAATGCAATTTAAGCTCAACAGACCTCATATGAGGCATGTGAAATACTCACAGAGTGGTGCCAGGTGAATCACATAACCTTCACCAACATAAATAGCCCAATGCTGGTATAAACCTCTGAAGATTTCGATGAGGTCTCCGGGCTCTGGCTTTTTCTTGTACTAGGAAACAACATCAGATGTTGTCAAGAGCCATTTAGACTGACAATAATATCATACTGTTTGACTAACCAGATAAGATATAATTGCACTTGTGAATAGATAAAAAGAAAACAAAAACGAAAGTGTGTTTGCTTGAGCTTTTTTGCTAAAACTATCAAGCTCAAAGAGCTTGTTAGCTCTTTGGCTTTGAATACAAAATCCTGTTTTATACAGTTTTTGAACACTCGCTTTAATAGCACTTGTGCAATTAACATACATAACTGTGCAATGGTACCAAATACTCCAGTTTCATCAATAACAAAAGCACTATAATGATATATTCAATGTTAATGTTACATTACAGTCTTTCAGTTCGTTTCAGATTATTAAAATACATTTACCTTTGTCGGTGCCATGGTAACCCCCAAAAAACTGTTCTTCTTGTTTTAACTCGAATATTCTTAGGAGAGACACATAAACTGACATTTAGGCCTAGTTCCACATGATATTAAGATGCTTTTGATATCACAAAATTAATCTTTAAACTTAGATTAATGCATGGTCTTTATTTAGGCTACCTAAAAAAATGACTTTTAAATGGCAACAAATGTGCGACATATTCTGGAAATTACATTAATCACGTTTCTATTTAAGAGAATATAATAGGTTGGAGCATCGGCAATAGAAAATTCAAACAAAAACGAAAAAACATCATCAGTTTTGCAGGACCAAGTTGACAAGTAATCAATTCAGGCTCTCATAGTCTTCATTCCGTGATCGAGATCGTAATTAAACCTGTGGTCTTTAACTAATGAATCATACTTACAAATAAAGATGTTTGTGTCCGTGAGCTACGATCCCTGTATGTCTGAAGCAAACATAACATCAATAGACTAAACTAACCAGCTTGGGATATTCCAAAAAGCAAGTTATGTGACACTGACATACCCGGGTATGTTTGAGGATTACAGAGCGGATAACGTCAGCTCTCGGTTCCAAAATCGGAGGTTACTTTCAGGGTATGTAAAATTATAAAAAAAGTAACTCGTTCTCTGAACATAACCTGCTCCGGATCAGGTTCTGTTCCAGGGTTAGTTAGTTTACTCCAGCGCTTGTGTGATGTGATGACGAGCCCTCAGTGGGCGTGACAGATTGCAAACAACATTAATATCACATTACGTAGTATTGTGTGTGTGTGTGTGTGTGTGTGTGCTCTTGTTTTGTGACATATCAGGGCACAACTCTGTATAATGACATGGGTATGACACAGGTATTACAAGGAGAGGGTGACTTATGAGGACATAACCCATGTCCCCATTTTTCAAAATGCTTATAAATCATATAGAAGGTTTTTTGTTGTTGTTGTTTTTTTTTTTGTTTTTTTTTGATAAAGTAAAAATGCACAATGTTTCCTGTGAGGGTTAGGGTTAGGTGTAGGGTTGGTGTAGGGCCATATAGAATATACAGTTTGCACAATATAAAAACCATTACGCCTATGGGATGTCCCCACTTTTCACAAAAACAAACGTGTGTGTGTGTGGATGTGTGTGTGTGTGTGTGTGTGTGTGTGTTAATGATGAAGCGCTAAAATAAGTAATAAATAAGGTAATATATCATTCTTAAATGGTTATTTTATTTATTGGCATATATAACAGTCATCTGTATAAATTATAAAACACTATGACAAGGTAATGTTTAATTTATTATATTTTATATATTTATTAAATTTTATTAAATTAAATGTAAATTAAATGTATGCATTTTAAATGCATTTTATATTATCTCATAGCTATCTGATATGACTTAATAATTAACTTCAAGCTAACAATATAAATCATATTCTCAAGGAGTAAAGATTAAACGGAAAAAAAATAATAGGCTACAAATGATTGCACAACCTCTATTAGTTGCGTTATGCACTAATAAGCATGTATGACCACTGAACAAAAGAAGAAGAAAGAAACCTTTTCTTAGCATCCGTTTCCACAGTGACTCGTCGATTCGTCGCTGTGTTGTTGAGAAAGTCGACTTATTTTGCACTTTTGGCTCATGTGGGGCTAAGAAAACACTATTGTGGAGTTTTTCTATTGCTATTTGAGCAAATGCAGTTGAGCTTAACTGTCATTGAGACGACACTGAAATGGTTAAAATCGACACTCTCCCCTCACATTTCACCATTTGTAGTAATTCTGTATTTACTGAATAAATGATGTCTGCTATGTTCGAGGGGAATCTTTTGTCAACTATGCAGACATCTGACTCTAAACAATTACAGGTGAGCAGTCATACAAATTACCGACAACCTTTGAAACAATTCTTCAGTTTATGGACTTTAGTCCTGTTTGCATTAAACTGTGTTATCCCTTTAAAGGAACAACTTGTGGTAAATTTGAACTGTAATTAAATTGGCTTGTTCATTCTGAATAGGTTTTAAGTATTTATAGGCATGAAATATACAGTTCTGCAAATGTATGACAAGTGTAGTCCAAATCAATAAATGTTTGATTGTAATAGAAATTTACAAAAGCTCTTGGAAGGTAATTTGAAATGTGTGTGTGTGTGTGTGTGTGCATATATATACACACACTCACTGGACACTTTATTAGGTTCACCTTCCTATCGTTGGACCCCCTTTTGCTCTCAGAACTGCCTTAATTCTTCGTGGCATAGATTCAACAAGGTGTTGGAAACATTCCTCAGAGATTTTGGTCCATATTGATATGATAGCATCACACACTTGCTGCAGATTTGTCGGCTGCACATCCATGATGCAAATCTCCCATTCACCACATCCCAAAGCTGCTCTATTGGATTGTGATCTGGTGACAGTGGAGGTGTTTGAGTAAAGTGAACTCATTGTCTTGTTCAAGAAACCAGTCTGAGATTATTTAAGCTTTGTGACATGGTTTATTATCCTGCTGGAAGTACACTGAAAAAAGTGCAACAGCCCTGTCTTTACTCTAAAGCACATTTTATACTTAATCCGACTTAAATTATTTAATTTTCTGTCTTGTTCTTGAGCTTAAGTAAATTATTTACTTACATTTAAAGTAAATCTAAGTTTTGTTGGTTTAATTTAAACTATTTGCTACACATCAAATCAATAATTTTGCGTTCTGTGTAAACCACGTGACCACTGACGTAATCGAGGTTGGGTTTGAGAATTTTACGATCGACGGCCATCTTGTTTTCCTCGCATCCAGACTGCGGCTGACAGCAGTTCCACAATATTGGTGAGTAACTATACAAAAAAGCTTTAATTTACTGTAACTGCATCTGATAAATATGTAATGTTATATGGTGCTTTTGAATAAGTTTACTGTTTTATGGGTGTGTTTTGTTATATGTACATACACCCACGCATCTTTAATTGGGCGGATTGCATGAAGTTACTGACACGTTAGAGTGATCAAAGAAGCATGGATCAATGAAAAATTAAGAGCTTGATTATTTTAAAACCGCTATTAGCCGCGAAACAGAACTGAAATCGTTAATCCCACAACAGCTTTCTGTGCTTGTACACTGGAGGCACGCGCACGAGACCCACAGCGTCAGTACTGTCTCCTGACGTTTGAATAGTAAAATATATACACAAAATATGTCGTAAATTTCCGTCTTAATGAGCTTAAATATAACACAGTGACTTATGAATTAAGAGAGTGTAAACTTTTGGGAGTACATTAGATTTGAGTCAATACACTGAGAAAAGGTGCACAAGGCATGTCATTACTCTAAAGAACTCAAAACATTACATTTTCTGTCTAGCCATCAGTGTTATGTAAATATTTGGTCAATTTAAAATTAAAATAATGTATTGTTAGTGTAAAGTATACATTTCTGTAAATTGAAATTTAAAATATTGGTTCCCATTGTCACGTGATTTATAACGTAATCCATGGTCATGCGTGAGAACGTTCAGCATTCTGCCATCTTGTTAAACCGCATGGATGAACTCGGCGTGGTAAAACGTGAATAAAGAAAATTGGTAAGTAATTTTAAACGTACGTCTGGGCCGTATTATTAACATTATACTCGTATGATTTCATAAAATGTTATGTTGTACTGGTGTTTTACATACGGTTAGTATTAGCGTACTAGTTTGACTGCTCTAAATCGTTTAGAAGGTTTACACGTTTCCCTCATTGCAATGTTAAACCGAGTGGAAATAACATAATACAAGAAAACTGCTTGAGGTGAGATGGATTGATATTGAAACGTAGTATAAAGACTGTTTCGGGTATGCTGGAGTGCAATACTGTACAGCTAGTTACATGTATAAAGTACATGCACGCTTCAGACACTTGTATAGACTTAACGTTTTTATGAAGGTATATATTATGATGATTTTTATTGATTTATGAAACTCATGTTCGCAAGTTATTTGCTCTGCTTACTTGTATGGTCTCTCATTCATGATTAACATTAGCTTTACATGAAGGCCCAAACACATGTCTTTAGTGACATGCCTAAACACTTATTTTAACTCATTGTGTCGACCAGCATACTCGCAAAGAAGTGATCTGTTTATGTGAGCCAGGTGGTTAATTCACTTGTCTTTTGTAGGACGGGGTACTGCTGAACAACAATTAGGACAGGTTTTGAATAATCCAGTCACATGAAAAACGTAAGTAATTTGCACCATTTAATTTTTGCTTTGGAGGATAAGTTTTGTTATTTATCTTTCTTCTCTCCTATGCTCTACCTCACCATTCTCATTGGCAAGTAACTCAATGTGGAAATGCAAAGATTGTGGTGTCTCCACAGCCAAGCGTTCTGAGCTTCTCAAACATTTTAAGCTTGATCATAGGAATTTTGGACATCGTCATCCTTATCCTTGCGTTTATTCAGACTGTCCTTGTTCATTTAAAACTTGGAGTTCTCTGAAGAGCCATGTGTCAAGGAGGCATCCTCAGCATCCCTCTCAAAAAGATGAATTGACAACTTATAAATGCTTGCTTTGTGAATACAAACACACATCATCATTTAAAGACTATTTCCATCATATTGGGCAGCACCTGAAAAATAATGAAACTGTTCCTTGTGTCTTTAGTGACAGTTGAAAGGTCTCGGATGCCCTGAGTATTTGGTAAATTCTCTGAAAACCAAAGCCTCAGGCCATGCTTTTCCAGCAAAAAATGTTAAACGACCTAAACATGGTGAGGCCAATCATATCCCATCCCTACCTATTGGAGAGACAAGAGATTGTGGAAAACCAACCTAGTGTTCAAGATCTGCAAGAAAGATGGCCAGCTCTGTTTCAACAAGAGGAGGTAAAAGCATTTATTTTATTGAAAAATTTTAAAATGTACTAAAACTTTAAAATGACTTAAATTGGAATTACCATAGGTTTTACCATTGGAGTTTAGTATGTAGTGTTTTTGAAAATGTCTTTGATGCCCTAATTATACGTTTTGTTGTTTAATGCATTGTGTGCATATGTCTTTTACAACTAGTTCTCAAAGTAAAATCTTTTTTTTTTTTTTTTCTCCAAGAAGTATATTTTCTGTTTCTCTTTCTTACAGATTAATTTTTTCGCATCACAACCTTACCTTTACAATCAAGATTTATGGCCTCTTTGGACAGACAGCTCTCAGCTTCTCCAGGTTATTAGGAGCAAAGGTGGAGCCCTCCGTGAAAAAACCAAGGACACTATTAAAGTTATGGATCAGGTATTGGTTACATGCAAACAAATTTGCTTGTGGCGATCAATTTAGTAGTGTATTGGTCTAATAAAAACAATACATCTTGAACATTTTGTAGAGTTTGGACATAGACATCAGAAGAGAGTGCCTGCTGAAGTGCCTGATCACATAACTTGGTAAAGATGCAAGCTGTCTGATCAAAGAATACCAGGTAATGTAGACAATGTAAACTACTGAAATCTTCTACAACCATGTTTGCCTTAAAGTTATATTTCACTACCAAATCAACATTTCCCTATGTTTTACTCGCCCTAAAAGCATCCTAACTAAATTTCGATTTGGTAGTGACATATCACTTTATAGTAGTAATTGTGTTATCATTTACACATCAGCCTGTGTGACTTTCTTCCACGAATATGTCTGATTATCTACAATGGTCAACACATTGTACGAGCGTTTGCTTGTACAAAGTGTTTAAAAGCATTTTCAAAGCTAAAGAAAGTGTAAAAGTACGTCTTCACCCAAAAATAGTAATCACATACTCTACTTTTGCAATAAGCCGTTTACATTTTATTTTTATGCTGCACACAAATGAAGATATTTTAATGAAAGTTAGCAACAGATGTTTGGGCTCTACATTGATCTCCATAGTAGGAAAGCTAAATAAATTTTGTAATTTTCAGATGAAGGGATATTTTTTTTTTTTTCACAGTCCCTCAATTTACTCTCTCCTATGTTTTTAGGCTGACCAGAGGGAGGAAGCAGAGAGAGAATTTGAAAAGACCACCATGGCGTTTTTTGTGATCCGTGAAACTGATGCTAGTCGTGCACTGGACATTTCCATTGTCATTGACGGTGTGGAAGTACTCAATGTGTTGCCCTCTGTTGCATGTGCCTGTGCCATGATGTTTGGACTCATTTATGCACTGAACTTAAAATATCCTGAAGGACTCAAATACACCTTTGAGGCCTTTCAAAAAAGAATCATGGACATAGAGAGTAAGCAGATGAGCCGAAGGGTGCAGAACCTCTCTTCAAAGCTGCAGGAATGAATTTGTTTCCTTTGACTCAGCTACAGTGTTCTTCTGATGATATGTTTCTTTGAAGATGTTGGACCGTATAAATCCTTTTATACAAAGTTAACTGTACTACTGTTTACTAAACCGGATTTGTTTTATCTTGGTTAAATTGTGTTTTATCTAGGGTCAATTAAATAGATTTCCCAAAAATAAAAATTCTTACGTTGTTTAATCATCCTTAAGCTATTCAAGTATTTAACTTTACATTTGGTTCAGAGACATTTCGACAATTATGAGAGAAGTTTCATTTTTGGGTAAACTATTCCATGAAGGTGAAAATTTATTTTTAAATTTCAATTTATTTTTTTATTTCTACCATTGGCTAATTTGGTAGGTGTTTTATTAAAAGTGTTTTGTTTTACACTGCCCAATTTAAAGCAGTTTTTGGGCCAAACTTGTTTTAACTTCTAAAGGTTTGATTTGTGTAGTCAGTTCTGATTGACAGTTCATGGAAATGATTACAGAATTTTAAATGTTTGATTGTGTAGTCAGATCTGAACAGACTGTTCATGGAAAGATTGTATGTTTCTCTTTGAAACCATAACTGATTCTTATGGTGAATTTACATTGTATCCAGTGTGTCAATGCACAATGTGTTTTTATAAAAATTCTGTACACATTGTAGAAATGTTTTATGACAAAAATTGTCAAGTTTATGATGTGTTTATATTGTTAGTGTGTATTTGTATCAGGATACTGAACACATTGTAAAAAAAAAAAAAAAAAATTGTATTATGACAAAATAAATTGCCAAATGTTTGATGCTTGAAGTCATTCATCTTAGTTGATAAAATTACACATTCTGAAAGTAAAATTTTTTTTTCATATATCAATATTTTAAATTGTATTTGTTTGGATATTTGGTTAGATAGAAAGTAAAATAATTAAGTTAATACAAAGGAAAAACATTAAGACAAAGTATAATTTGAGATCTCATTGAACTTAAAAATATTATTTGATTTTGAGATACTTTTTGCTTTGGCTAAGCAATAGATAGTTAATTCTTTTCAAAGTAAAAATTTTAAGTTGATAAAAAGTAAAGTAATTAGATGTAACAAGTTGACGCAATTTTTTTACTTTGATCCAATGAAACACTTTTTTCAGTGTGGATTCAATGATGGTGGAGTAGAACTGTTTCAGCAGCTCCTGTGGCAGGTTAAACTTCCTCAGCTGGCGGAGGAAGTACAACCTTTGCTGGGCCTTTTTCACAATGGAGTCAATGTGAATGTCCCACTTCAGGTCCTGAGAGAAGAATCATTCTGATTCTTCAGAATCATTCTGATTCTGATTCTGAGAACTTGTGAGAGTGGACAAGGAGTGGACTGAAGCTGGAGTCAGCACATCAATAGTCACCATACTCTGATGTCTTCAGGAAATGGGCTACAGCTGTCAAATTCCTAGAACCAAGATAAACCTGAACCAGAGAAAATGTAAGAAGCATTTCACCCGGGGTAAGGAGAAAAAGAACTGGACTATTGCTCAGTGGTCCACAGTCCTCTTTTCAGATGAAAGTAAATTTAGCATGATGACCATGGTATTACTGTGCTTGATTGGCCAGAAAACTCAACTGACCTGAACCTCACAGAGAACCTATGGGGTATTGTGAGAGAAAGATAAGTAACATCTGACAAACAGTACAGAGGAGCTGAAGGCTGCTATCAAAGAAACCTGGGCTTCAATAACACCACAGGCTGATCGCCTCCATGCCACGCTGCAATGAAGCAGTAATTTGGGCAAAATAAGCCCTAACCAAGTATTGAGTGCATAATTAAACCTATTAAACATATTTGAGATACTGAATTTTTAATTTTCCTAAGCTGTAAATTCTAAGCATCAGAATAAAAAAAAAAATCTTCAAATATTTCAGTTTGTATGCAATGAATCTAGAATATTATTAAGTTTGCTTTTTTTAAATGAATACACAAATGAATACACAAAAAAGGGGGCGTGGTCTTGATGCGCTTGCATGGAGAAGGAGGAAGAGTTGCCTTTGAAGAGTGCGTTTGTTGCCATGTCGACGAAATGCTGTTATTTTCATCTTGGAGTCCAATCACCTTTGTTTGGACTTCCCAGAGATGCTGTACTTAGAGATTAATGGTTACAATTTATGTTTAACTCGGTTCTCGAAAATTATAATCCACATGTAAAACTATCATGTGCAGCACGTTTTGCTGAGGACAGCATCCTCAATCTCAATCAGTTTAATGCCAGATTTGCACAAAGATGATTATTGAAAGATGAAGCAGTTCCCTCTTTGTCTGAATTCGTTGTTTATGGACCACAACCGGTAAGTGTATTTTATTATTTAAGTTGGTGCATTTAACAAAGGGCAACGCTGTTTAGCTTTGTTAACTAGATGACAGGGCTGTGCAAAAAAATCTTAATGCGATTTTCATGCGCAGCTCATCAGTAAAAACGCTCCTATGATTATAAGTACATCTCCAGGACGTGCGTTCAGATCAGGATTGCCAGGTTTTCAAAACAAATCCTGCCCATTTGCTTCCAAAACTAGCCTAATCACGTTTCCAGGAGGACAGCGTGCACTCAGCTGCTGTCGAAATCGCAGCACAGGAACCGCTGGCACAATCAGAACTTGTTACGTATTTCTGAAGGAGGGACTTCATAGAACAAGGAAGTCATGAGCCCGTTTTTATGACAGTGAAAACAGCGGTATACAGATAGGTGAATTGTTTGAAAAATACTGTTTTTTTTTACACAATAAACATGTTATATTGCACACTGTAAAACACAATCAAAGCTTAAAAAAAGCACGAAAAACGGGACCTTTAAATGACTATGTAGCATGAAAATGTAACTACAATACTGAATGAAATAGAATTCTTCAGGGCTTGTGTTTATTTCATTTCATTCTGTAACCTGCTTGTTTTTATTTTAATGTGGTAGAAAAACCAACATCAATAACCTGTATGTGTGGGCTTTTTTGATTGCTGTCAGTTTAATTGCAGTGTTTGCTTCATTTCCAGATATTATGAAAACAAATACAAACCAAAAAATAAAAGATAAACTGAAATTAGTTAAAATCTTTGATAAATAAGATAAATACAGGTGCATCTCAATAAATTAAAATGTTGAGGAAAAGTCTATTTATTTCAGTAATTCAACTCAAATTGTGAAACTCGTATATAAAATAAATTCAATGCACACAGAATAAAGTAGTTTAAGTCTTTGGTTTTTTTTAATTGTGATAATTTTGGCTCACATTTAACAAAAACCCAGCAATTCACTATCTCAACAAATTAGAATAAGGCCTCAAACGAATCAACTCAAAACACCTGCAAAGGTTTCCTGAGCCTTCAAAATGGTCTCTCAGTTTGGTTCACTAGGCTACACAATCATGGGAAAGACTGCTGATATGACAGTTGTCTAGAAGACAATCATTGACACCCTTTAAAAGAAGGGTAAGCAACAAACATTAATTGCCAAAGAAGCTGGCTTTTCACAGAGTGCTGTATCCAAACATGTTAACAGAAAGTTGAGTGGAAGGAAAAAGTGTGAAAACAAAAGATGCACAACCA
Source organism: Carassius gibelio (assembly GCF_023724105.1). NCBI lineage: Eukaryota > Metazoa > Chordata > Actinopteri > Cypriniformes > Cyprinidae > Carassius > Carassius gibelio. The sequence goes on along the minus strand of NC_068384.1, from coordinate 208,131 downwards.
ACCGAGAGAACCGCAGCCTTATGAGGATTGTCAAGCAAAATCGATTCGAGAATTTGAGTGAACTTCACAAGGAATGGACTGAGGCTGGGGTCAAGGCATAAAGAGCAACCACACACAGAAGTGTCAAGGAATTTGCTGAACCACATACAACATCAGAATCTTACCTGGGCTAAGGAGAAGAAGAACTGAACTGTTGCCTATTGGTCCAAAGTCCTCTTTTCAGATGAGAGTAAGTGTTGTATTTCATTTGGAAACCAAGGTCCTAGAGTCTGTAGGAAGGGTGGAGAAGCTCATAGCCCAAGTTTCTTGAAGTCCAGTGTTACGTGCAATGTCATCTGCCGGGGTTGGTCCATTGTGTTTTTTGAAAACCAAAGTCACTGCACCCATTTACCAATAAATTTTGCAGCACTCCATGATTCCATCTGCTGACCAGCTTTTTGAAGATGCTTACTTCATTTTCCAGCAGGATTTGAAAAAAAGAAAAGAAAAAAAATCTTACACTGTTTCAGCTATTAAAATAGTTCAGTTTTGTATGTAATGGAAATGGGACACATACATATATATATATATATATAATTTTTTTTTTTCATTAAGTAAATTTAGAAAAATGTTTGGAGCATTTATTTTATTATTATCAGGGTTAACATATTATTAGGCTGTTTTTTTTTTTTAAATGGCCAGCGGCCAAAAAAATTAAAAAACACATTATAATGGCATATATAGGCTATGTAATACTTTGTACTATTATTGTATAATATAAATAATAATATAGCACATTTTTATGTTGCTCTGTTCTGAATTCCTTAAAACATGTAAAGGATTTTCTGCAACGCAATTTTGTATGATGTGTGAATTATATATTAGTTTATTTTTTTATTTTTTTACCCATGTCATGAATCCACCCTGTTCTTATTTGTAAAATAGCCAATAAATTAATTGTTGTTGGCTAACCCGATCTCATTAAAGTGCACGATTTTCTGCTTCTGTTTGGTACAATATTTATATGGAGAAATTGACTTTGCCATGCAAAAGACTGATAAATTCATGGCACGGCCGATTCAGTCGACAGAAACACCGGACACACATGGGCCTATGATAAATGCTGAAATGTTTGCTGGGGAAGTCGGAGGTCAGTCTGTATGGAATGCCACGTCTGCCAAAATAAAAAATAAATAAATACATAAATAAATATACAAATAAATGTAAAAAATAAAAAATAAATACGTGGCATTCCATAAGTCTGAGCGCTCGTGGTACTCACCGTGCGTGCAGCTGTGCACACGGCTCCACGGACTTGGACGGTTTTGTTGTGGTAATTAACACCGTAAACAGCAACTGTTCATGTGTGCTCATATATGAAAAGCATTTTAGGGGGCCCGAAGCGATCGCCTAGCTTATGGGTAAGTCCGCCCATGAAAAGGATTCAGGGGGGTCAGTAATCCCTTTGCTTGTTTATAATATTGGGTTGGCTATGAGCAGTTGCGTCCTCTGTTGGTTCGCTGTTCGTCCTACAGCAACATCAAAGGCTGGATTGACGGGGAAGGATGTGGTCCTTTTTCGCACGGGATCCTATTAAAGACTTCAATTATGAACTTTTACCCGAAAACCAAGAAAAGTCAGGCATATGGACTCTTAGTCGGGGCAAGCGCAAGGTAATAATGATTTGACATATTAATATAAAGCATTTAGTGACGCAGCAGGCCGCTGCAGCCTCGGTCTAAAGTTTAGCTACATTCAGCCAGAGACAGTTTGATTCAGCTTAGCACGGCGCAGTAAAGTAGAGGTAAAGAGAGCTCAAAACACACTGAAATTCTTTTTATGGTTATTTGTTTTCATAAGCAGGACTCAACATCATTGGAGACGCATTCGTTTGAATATAAGACCATTTACAACAGAAACTAGGTTACTTTTGTCATCCTTTTACCACAGAATGTAACATTTCTGTGGCCACGTCAACAGAAAACTGCAGACACATTAAACGGCTTTATTATGATTGTATGACCAAATACAGTCGTTAGTATTCATTTGTTTATGTGTTTCGTTTTATTTTGTATGGAGTTTTAAAATGTCATCACTTAATATATTGTGTATGATTATATAAATTGCTGAGGAAAGCTGCATAGTTTTTATTTACTCTACACGTGTCCAGACAGGCGATATTAATAACTGTATCACATGGCATTCACCAGAATCACTTATGTCATATCAATAATTATCCCGAGTTTACTGGCAGGCATCAGTATCTGATCATCTCTATCTGATAATCATCTGATCAGCACAGACAGCTCAAACATCAGGGGAGGCTTGTTACTGTGTTGTTGTTGTTGTTGTTGTTGACTAAAGGCTATATATCAGTGGTTTTGTTTATTAGAAGTCTAGTCAATACAATATAATGAGGACAGGACATTCTAGTTTTCCAAATCTAATTGCACTATTCTTCTTTGCCTAATATAGACAAATTGCAACTTAAGGTAACTAGTAAGTTAACCCCTCTTTATTCTAGACGACTGCTGAGCCAGTGTCAGTCTTCGTGTATGAGGTTTCCCAGGGAACAGAGGAGCAGACACAGCTGGCTAAAGCAGCTTTCAAACGCACAAAAACTCTCAGACATCCCAACATCTTGTCCTACGTAGATGGGCTTGAGGTAAGGATCTCATGATGAAATGATGTGTGATGATGACTCTTGAAGCAATGCCTTCTCTTGTCTTCTGGATTATTCAGGTTGGGGTGAGCTTTGTGAGTGTAACCCCTTGTCAATTATAGACTTATATTCTAAGAAATATACATGAATCCCAGTATAGAGATATATTAGTCACTTTCTGTTAGTGGAAGATGTTACACAAACTTTTGACGGTCAAGATTTGTCCTAGTTGTAATTATAAAAAATTAATTTTTATTAAAACGCCTGTCTTTTCCTGTTTGACATCAGACAGAGAAAAGCTTGTACATTGTCACAGAGCCGGTGACTCCTTTGGCTGCTCATCTGAAGCTCCAGGCGGAGAAGGGTGGTGCGAGTGATTTAGAGGTGTCCTGGGGCCTTCATCAGATTGTGGTGAGTTGTCAAGTAAAGACACGGACTAAAATGAAATTGTTGTTTATTCATTAGTTAAATTGCTCTGTTTGCTGTCACTCCTTTCCCATCAGAAAGCACTGAGCTTCTTGGTGAATGATTGCCATCTAAACCATAATAACATGGGCATGTGGGCTGTCTTTGTGGACCGTGCTGGTGAATGGAAACTAGGAGGGTTGGATCATGTGACCTCAGACCAGGGAGACACCACTTCCTTACCACCACCTAAAGTGATCAACCCCGACTTAGAGAGATACGACCCTCCAGAGAGTCCTGGCAGTGGTGGAGAAAAATGGTACAGGCAGAAATCTTTTGTTTTCGAGCTCTCTTTATTCATACCCAAACATTTTCTATAGGTTATTAAATTTTCTGAATGCAGAACATTTTCTGACTTCACTTTCAATCAAGATTTAAAGGTTTTAGTAAAATGCATATTTAATGAGCTGTAGCTTATTGTTGTGTCTGTATGATGTCAGGACAGGGGATGTGTGGCGCCTCGGTTGTCTCATTTGGGAAGTATTTAATGGAAGTTTACCACGTGCCTCCTCGTTGCGATCTCTCGGCAAGGTGCCAGATCATTTTTTCTTAGTGTTAACTTATTGTGCCTTAACTAGTTGTGCAGTAACAACTTTCTTTAGTAGTTTTGATTATTACATACAGGATTAAAGCTATTTATCCTCTTTCAAACCACTTTCTTTACTTCTTACAGATTCCAAAGCAGTTAGTGCCGCATTACTGTGAGTTAGTGGGAGCAAACCCAAAGGTTCGTCCCAACCCTGCTCGGTTCTTACTGAACTGCAGATCTCCTGGAGGCTTTATGAACAACAGCTTTGTGGAGAGCTGTCTGTTTCTGGAAGAGATACAGGTAAGTTACAGATAACAGTTATTGCCTGAGCCTGTATATGATATATATGTATCTTATTGCCAGTTTTGAAAACATGTGCTGTTGTATTTTTATTTTTTTTGACACTCTTTAAGATTCTTTGATGAATGGAAAGCTCAAAAGAACAGCATTTATTGAAAAGAAATCTTGTTATAAACCTCTTTGTCATCTTTGATCAATTTAAAGGGTTAGTTTAATTTGCTAAATTATGTCATTAATAACTTACCCTCATGTTGTTCCAAACCCGTAAAACCTCTGCTGAGAAAGTTGCTGACCTCAAATATTTGACCAGTAATTCATATTGATGAATAAGCTGTGATAAATTAATAATTCAGATATAGAAGTCTAAATGATAAAGTCTTCTTGAAAACAATATCTAGAATGATTAGGCTATTTGTGTATGTGTTGTGTGTACGGGTTTGTGTTGTTTGTTTTCATTAATATGTTGTTATTAAAAAAGTAGGTTGGAAGTGTCACCTAAATGCGCGTTTGTTTGTGTGTTCATTTAGATAAAAGAACCTGCAGAGAAGCAGCAGTTTTTCCAAGACCTGAGTGAGAATCTTGATTCTTTTCCTGAAGATTTCTGTAAACACAAAGTGCTTCCTCAGCTCCTTACAGCCTTCGAGTTTGGCAATGCTGGCGCTGTTGTCCTCACACCGCTATTTAAGGTGCTAGCCATTTTTGGTATTGCATTAATGCATACCCATTTGGTGTATTATCTTCAGACCATTTCAATCGAAAAGGTACAAGTTTCTTTAATACAGTTTGGATATTTTATTTGTGTTAGGTAGGGAAGTATTTGACAGCTGAGGAGTACCAGCAGAAAATCATCCCAGTCATAGTCAAGATGTTCTCCTCTACTGACCGTGCCATGAGGATACGACTGCTACAGCAGGTATACCTCACTTCATTGCTTTATGTAGCTGTCGTAAGAGTTTTCTACATTAGTCTTACCCAAACTCTCTGACTGTCATACACACTTTCTCAGTTCTTTTTTCTACTTGTCTCTCTTTTTACCAGATGGAGCAGTTTATTCAGTATTTGAATGAAGCCGCAGTTAACTCACAGATATTTCCACACGTGGTTCATGGCTTCACAGACACAAACCCTGCCATCCGAGAGCAGACTGTAAAGGTATTTGTATGCTCCCCCTCTTTGACACTCAGTCAGTGTAACAGATAATGGCATATATTTACATTTATGCATTTAGCAAACACTTTTATGCAGAACCATTTACTTTGCATTCAAGCCCATGACCCTAGCATTATAAGCATTATTCACATTACTCTTAAAAGTGTCTCTAAATGACTTTTCTTTTAATTTCTATTTCTCCCGTAGTCTATGTTGCTGTTGGCCCCTAAATTAAATGAGACCAATTTAAATCAAGAGTTGATGCGTCACTTCGCGCGCCTGCAGGCCCGGGATGAACAGGGTCCCATCCGCTGCAACACCACTGTTTGCCTGGGCAAAATTGCCCCCTACCTCAATGCTGGGGTAACTGCAACTAAAACCAATAATCCTTCACTTGTTCAGGCATATTTCTCTCTCTCAATGACTATCTTCATTTTTTGTTTTTCCCATGCTTTTTTTCTCAGATGCGCCAGCGTGTTTTAATCTCTGCATTCTCACGAGCAACTAAAGACCCGTTTCCCGCCTCACGTGCAGCAGGCGTGCTGGGATTTGCTGCCACCCATCAGTACTACAGTGTGGCCGAAAGCGCCAATCGGATCCTGCCCACGCTGTGCACACTGACTATGGACCCAGACAAAAACGTCAGAGATCAGGTAAAGAAAATGCATTGCAGAACTGAGGAGCACTTCGACAAAGTATCTATTTATATATTCTGTAGTTCTGAATTAATCCATCATTTTTGAAATGGACAATTTCTTAAGTATTTCTGTTCCTGTAGGCATTCAAAGCCATAAAAAGTTTCCTCACTAAGCTGGAGACTGTTTCTGAAGACCCCTCTAAACTAGCTGAAATAGGTATGATGTTTTTATAAGCATATCGGTGATCTGTGCTGGCAAAATAAGTCACAATGAGCAAATGTTCAAAAATGAGTTATTTTGTATTTTCACAATCTCCATAAGAAAACTATCAGAATTATGTATATTTTGTTGTGACTGCGCTACATGTGTTTCAAGACGATAGAGTCGGCAAAGTCAGTTTTGAGAAAAATCGAGTTAAAGTCCATGTAAAGCAATATTAAATGTGTTCTGTGTTTGTCACACCACAGACAAATGTGTTATTAAAAACTGAGCCAAATTTAAATGATAAAAAAAAGGCAAGTAAATAAAATAAGTTATCAAAATCTTGAGTATTCTATACTCTCAAATGCTGAAACCATGTAGTCTCTTTAAGCAGTACATTTCTAATATTTATAATGTATTTAGAAACCATTCTCTCAATTCCCTTTTCACAGGCTTTAAAGTTTTGTAAAGGTTACAAAGCAAAATCAGCTAGCAACGTTGCATATTTTCCTTCACTTCTTAAAATGTATTAATATATTAATAATCACAATATAGCTATTTTTGTATCTTTGTTATTAAAAATTAGAATAAAGATGCAAATAAACAGTAGAACAAATATATTATCAGAAAAATTCAATAGTGCATTACTTTTTCATCCTGCATATAAACCGAAGCATTCAAGTAAGAAAAACAAATAGGCTAATCAAATGTAAAAATCACTATACTGTGTTCATTACAAATAAGTAGATTATTAAAACTACAAAAACAGTTCAATCAAGAGCAGCGAGTGATTCTCTTTTCTTTTATTGTTAAATTAACATTGAGACAAACAGCCTATATATTAAGACCTACTGTAATGCACAGATCCAAATAATGTTACACATCAGATGGTTTTTCCAAACCGTTAACCAAACATTCACTTAAGACATAACAGATTTTTGCGTGAATACTCCAATAAGACATATTTTGAAATTGGATTGGTCAGTCACTGCATTCGTTTTGCTTACATCAACATGGGTTTGAACATCACATTTCACTGGTTCAGACTCATTTAAATGTAAAAAATAAATTTTGGACTTCTTTTTTTTTCTTTTTTTTTTTTTTTTGTCTGTAGCTCAAAATTAGATTATGCACATTTAGCTCTTAAGGTTTAGTTCTTAAAAATGAAAAAATGTCTAGTCTTCTCAAATGAAGGTAATTGAATAAAGAATGTACACTAATATAATGAAATGGTTCAATCGCAGAGAAGGATGTGACTGCATTGGCGCAGACAGGTGGGTCAGCTGCCACATGGGCAGGATGGGCGGTAACCGGGGTCTCCTCTCTCACCTCCAAACTTATCCGAAATGCTCCGGCTGGTTCGGAGGCATCACCTGCTGAGAACAGCCCCACCCCTCAACCTGTTGCTGGACCAGTACCCACAAATACTGCGAACAAAGGTGTGCAACAAGACAAAAGCTATGTCTCATTTCAAAGGCTGTTCCCTCTAGAGGTCACATTTGTCAGATGAATACATCATCATGAATGTCTTTTCTCTGTTATCATTCTCCTCTTTTCCTGTTATCGACAGAAATGACAGTGGAGCCAGAAGGGGATCGGTGGGATGATGAAGACTGGGGAAGCCTTGAGGTGAATGAGAATTATTCAAATGATCTAAAGTCACTGTTGTTTTTTCAGTACTTGACATTTTATAGTGTTAGAAGTTATCTTACTCATAAATACTGAGAACTTTTTGAATAATTCCTTGTCTTTGTGCACCCACAGGACCCTGAGAAAGTACAAACAGATCCAGACGATTGGCATTCTGATTTGTCGGCAATGTCCTCAACACAGAAGAAAAGCAATGTAAGTGATTTGCATGAGTGTAGCTTTTTTCTAATAAAATATAACTTTTATCCTACTGTTTTCTTTAGTGCTATGCTTTGTGTAAATATTGAGGACATACATACAGTAACCACACTTATATTTAGGGGTGCACAATACATATGGGCGATAAATACCCTACTTCTATTTACTAAATGGAAATACTTCACAGGTTTTTAACCATGTTCATTTGCTATATTAGTGGTTGTCTGAGGTTAGATTTTTCAATGTACTTGTACTATAAACATACTTAAAAATATTCAGAGTGCTGGACACCATGTGTCACTTTTACTTTAATAGTGCTGATCTACTCTTGTTATGTTTCCATAGGTGGCCCGGAAGACCTCTGAGGCAGTCAAGAAGCAGAGTTCTGATTGGAGCTCTGGTTGGGATGCCGACGACAGCTGGTCAAATGAGAAAGACGCAGATGGTCAGGGTCAAAGTTCACCAGCTGATGAGGGCTGGGGTAATGACTGGGATGAGGATGGAAACCTGGCTGAGAGTTTCACCCCAACATCTCGAAATAAAGCCTCAACCGGAGCTCCGAAGAGTGCCAGATTTAGCTCTGCGCAGGAAGTGGGAGGATTGGCCAATGATTATAACCGGGATGGAGCCGAAGGAAAATCAACAACATCTGATCTCCTGTCCAGTGTGTCACATCAAAGTACTATGGTAAGGCTCTGGTGGAGGTATTTCCTTTACTTGTAAATTGCTAAAGGTGGTGCAAATCTGGAATTCTGGATTATGGTCCCCTACCAAAGAAGGATGTTTATGTATGATGTTTTTTTGTTTTTTTTTGTACACAGAAGTCTGATGGCTGGGATGCAGACAGTACAGGGGACTGGGGAACAGAAGAAAACTGGGAGTCACTAGAGGGAGATCAGGGTCAGATGCGTTTTCTTTTGTTGTTGTTTTTTTGTCCAGTTTAGGCATTTAAACCAGCATATTACAATGCAGATTCATTCTTGTTTTTGCTGTTAGAGAAAATAGAAGGTAGATTCCAAATAACAATACTTTGACTTCCATCAGGTTTAAGTAAAGCAGAATTAGCAAAGAAGAAACGTGAAGAGCGGCGGAAGGAGCTGGAGGCCAAACGGGCAGAGCGCAAGGCGGCAAAGGGTCCTCTCAAACTGGGCGCACGCAAACTGGACTGAGCACTGGAGGTACACCAGATCATTGACTCTTTGAAGACGAAGGGACTGCAAGATTTTAAAGAAACATTCCTTGATTGATTCTCACAGCTGTCTGTACGCTGGGCAACTTGGAAGAACTCAAATTCAGCCATGTCTGCTGACTGAGGAACAGCTAACACATCTTAAACTATGATATTCCTCTCCACAGCACCATGATTTTAATATTACACAATATCATAGTTTACTGAGTGTGCATGAACTCACTGGTTTGATTATTAGGAGTCAAGGGAAATTTGAACCGTATAATCCTAGATATCTTTGTATGTATGTACATTGATTATGCATTATTATGGACCACTTTGCCCTGAATGTGGTCTTTGAGGACAAATGAAAATGGATGATGCAGAGAAAACATGTTAGTTGTTACTTAAACATGATCCTAGGTGGTACAATGCCATACAGACAAACATTTTCAAAACAGGATTCACTTGACCAAAAAACATAGTAACATTGTTCTTTCTGTTTGCCACAGGACAGGGTGAGGGTTGATGTGGTTATTATTTCTGGTTCGTGCCTTCTCTTGCATTCCTAGTTGGTGGTACTGCTTATGTTGTAAAATAAACTAATCAACAGAGGATTTTAGTTAATGAGACAGTCTGTGAAATCTGGTGCAATATTTTCAGAAGGGGCAATTAATGTACTGTACACCCAGATGTAAAATCCAACTTCATGTGTATTATAATAAAAGAGGAACAGTCTGTTTTTTAAATGTGCCGTACAGAATATTGTTGCTAAAAATTGCTATGCTTCACAGAACTTAAGTTGTAACAAAAAGTCTCACTAAACTGCCAGAAACACAATTGCCTTCCAAAAATACTGAAGATGAGGTGCTTGCTTGATTGTTAGTGGTGCAATGTCACCCTGAAAATGCAGATTTAAAGTGACAAATCTAGAAATAAAGGAATTTTAATATAATTCCCAGGCCTGAAAAACCACTGGTTGTGCTAAGCTTTAAAATATTTAATTGACTGAGTTGTCTATAAAATAATTTCTATATAAAATCTAAAAAAAGTATTTCTAAAAAACTTTGTGTAGGAATGATAAGGACTGGGTGAGGGTAAAGTCATGAAATGTTATTGGTTGAAAGGTGTTGAAGCCCAGTTTATTAATTATTACAATTTATACTATAACCATATTTATTATAACACTGTAATTTAAAATGGAAAAATAAACAACTCCCGAAGGAAGATTTCTTAAATTTCAACTGCTGGACAGTAGGATTAATTCATGCAATCTCATTTCCTTCTCTTTGGCCAGTGCTATATTTGTAAATGTTTAAGAAGTTGTGGCAAAAAACAGTCACAGTATGGTTGTTATGTTATATTACCTTCATTATGTAGCTGATTCTTGTCTTAATGGATGTTATTGAAGAGTCATTGTGTTTTTTGATTCTGATTTTCTTGTGTAAATGGTAATCTTGCACCACAGAACTACAGAATTAAGTAGCATTTAAGATATGCTAGTATAGTATAATCACATTAAGAAATGTACAGAAACACCTAGTATATAATGTCAAATATTTAATGGCACAAAAATAGAAACATGGCAGTTTATTTTAGGATTATTTGGTTAAGTATTCAGCTTGCTATTTTTGATTATATGGTTATTAAATACTTGAAATGTTATTAGAAAACCAGAAGAAATTATTTTTAAAACCCCTTCAGGCAAAGATTTATCAATAGCAAAATGCACTACTGTTATCAAACCGAACAGAGCTGTCTACCTAAGAGAACAGATGAGATTTTGTTTGAGTGCTGAAAATCTCTTATGTTCTGTTTATGAATATTTCCATTTCTGCTCATAAAACTAAGCCTGCCTAATCCATACATTAAATGTTTAAATGATTTCCATTAAATGCAGTAAACAATTTACAGACTTTAAATATCAAAGGCAACTGTGCTTTCACTTCTTCATTTCCCAGTCTTTACTGTTTCTGTTTGTCTTCTGAACCAAATATGGCCGCAGCAGCAGCAAGAACTCCAAAAGAAGCTGCTGCAGCAAGACCGACACCAACACCAATCTCCACCGCTTTCTGCACCTATGAGAATGGGCAGAAATTATTTAAATTAATTCACTGTATAAGAGGAGCACACATCACTGTTCCAGTAACAGAAGCCATTAGCAACCAGGTGACACTGATATGTGCTGATGATTGTCGCAGAACGTCACTGTTTGTTGAGGCAGTGACACTGCTGGGGCCAGCCGGAGTACTGTATAATAAAGACCAAGGATTCTCAAATCTGGCAGAGTTTAGCTCTAACCCTAATCAAACACACCTGAAAATCACAAGTAGTTGCGTTTGATCAGTGCTGGAGCTAAACTCTGCAGTGCATTGGCCCTCCAGGGCAAGATTTGAGGAACCCTGATGTAGACTGTGTAACATGCGCACTTAACAGCAGAACGGTATTTAATTGATGATACGTTTACATCGTGGAGTTAATTTGTATAACAACTTAGGCTTCTTCATGTGTTTAATATTTGTTTTGTCCTTTTTTTTTGCGTGATCAGCAACATACAATAGCATTAGTATTACACAACATTTAGTGGCACACATGTTTGAAAAAAAAAAACTATAACTTGTAAATATGTATAATTAACATTTATTTAAAAATCTGTAAGCATGTCTATTTATTTAGGGTTTTCTGCCACAATTAGTATAGCTGCATATGTCACAACTGTCATCAACTGAGGAAAATGACGTGCCAATGGATTGAGTCAGTGTCACGGACATTAAATATATATTTAGAAAAAATTGTAGTGCTCAAAATAGGAAAGGTGCATAGAGCCAAGGAGATACTTGGAAAACAAACAAAACCTTTTTGCACGATGCAATTTATAATTTTTTTTTTTTTTTTTTTAACTAGGCTTTTCCAGTATGCATTGGATTCAGTGAGCAGCTAGCAACTTTTTTTGTTTCTTATTACATACATATTTAAAATATGCATTTAAATGTTTAGTAAAAAGTAGGCTATATATAACTAAATGTATAATAAATGCAAAACATATTTGACAAAACAAATATTAAGACACATGAAGAAGCCTGATGGTTGTTGTAAAAATTAACAAATTTGATTGTTTTATTATTATTAACAGATAACACTATGTAATTAAACCTATGTCAGACCAAAAAATATCATCAGTTAAATACCATTCTGCTGTTAAGTGTGTGTTACACAGTCTACGTTATACATGCCACTCTCCACTGACACATGTCAGTGAAAACCAGAACTGTCCCCGGATGTGACACGGAGCATAGAGGCATGTGCCAGTGGCTTCTGTACATCAGATGCCATGTCACTTAATCTTAATACTTCTGTGATGTTCAAACTGTACCTGGCAGGACTGTGGTTTTCTGTATCTCAACTCCGTAACAAAGTGCTCACAGTTCTCTCTAAAGACACAATACGTAAGTTCTTTTCCTAAAAATCTGTGTGCATCCCGTAGAATCTCTCGAACAGGACGTGGCTCATATTTTTCATCCAGAAGATTGTTGATAGAGTATTTATCATTCCCAACTACTTCATAAAGTTCCTCTTTCTTCACTGTGGCTTTTTCACATAATACTGACATCATACTGTAGGGTCCAGGTTGAGCATCTTCAGCTATAGAGAAAGAACAGGACAAGGAAATACAGTTTCATGAAATTCGGTTTCATGAGACTAAAGGTCAATTCACACCCCACAGACAAACACCAACAAACCAGTTGGCCTTTGGATTTAGAATTGTATGTAAAACAACTGTGTTCACACTGTCCCAAAAGACACGCTGACTGAATAACAAACCCGACCAATGTCGACAGACAAAACCCAACAAAGGTGTTCGCTGGTATTTGTGTGTGCTGTGTTTCAGACTGAATGCAATTTAAGCTCAACAGACCTCATATGAGGCATGTGAAATACTCACAGAGTGGTGCCAGGTGAATCACATAACCTTCACCAACATAAATAGCCCAATGCTGGTATAAACCTCTGAAGATTTCGATGAGGTCTCCGGGCTCTGGCTTTTTCTTGTACTAGGAAACAACATCAGATGTTGTCAAGAGCCATTTAGACTGACAATAATATCATACTGTTTGACTAACCAGATAAGATATAATTGCACTTGTGAATAGATAAAAAGAAAACAAAAACGAAAGTGTGTTTGCTTGAGCTTTTTTGCTAAAACTATCAAGCTCAAAGAGCTTGTTAGCTCTTTGGCTTTGAATACAAAATCCTGTTTTATACAGTTTTTGAACACTCGCTTTAATAGCACTTGTGCAATTAACATACATAACTGTGCAATGGTACCAAATACTCCAGTTTCATCAATAACAAAAGCACTATAATGATATATTCAATGTTAATGTTACATTACAGTCTTTCAGTTCGTTTCAGATTATTAAAATACATTTACCTTTGTCGGTGCCATGGTAACCCCCAAAAAACTGTTCTTCTTGTTTTAACTCGAATATTCTTAGGAGAGACACATAAACTGACATTTAGGCCTAGTTCCACATGATATTAAGATGCTTTTGATATCACAAAATTAATCTTTAAACTTAGATTAATGCATGGTCTTTATTTAGGCTACCTAAAAAAATGACTTTTAAATGGCAACAAATGTGCGACATATTCTGGAAATTACATTAATCACGTTTCTATTTAAGAGAATATAATAGGTTGGAGCATCGGCAATAGAAAATTCAAACAAAAACGAAAAAACATCATCAGTTTTGCAGGACCAAGTTGACAAGTAATCAATTCAGGCTCTCATAGTCTTCATTCCGTGATCGAGATCGTAATTAAACCTGTGGTCTTTAACTAATGAATCATACTTACAAATAAAGATGTTTGTGTCCGTGAGCTACGATCCCTGTATGTCTGAAGCAAACATAACATCAATAGACTAAACTAACCAGCTTGGGATATTCCAAAAAGCAAGTTATGTGACACTGACATACCCGGGTATGTTTGAGGATTACAGAGCGGATAACGTCAGCTCTCGGTTCCAAAATCGGAGGTTACTTTCAGGGTATGTAAAATTATAAAAAAAGTAACTCGTTCTCTGAACATAACCTGCTCCGGATCAGGTTCTGTTCCAGGGTTAGTTAGTTTACTCCAGCGCTTGTGTGATGTGATGACGAGCCCTCAGTGGGCGTGACAGATTGCAAACAACATTAATATCACATTACGTAGTATTGTGTGTGTGTGTGTGTGTGTGTGTGCTCTTGTTTTGTGACATATCAGGGCACAACTCTGTATAATGACATGGGTATGACACAGGTATTACAAGGAGAGGGTGACTTATGAGGACATAACCCATGTCCCCATTTTTCAAAATGCTTATAAATCATATAGAAGGTTTTTTGTTGTTGTTGTTTTTTTTTTTGTTTTTTTTTGATAAAGTAAAAATGCACAATGTTTCCTGTGAGGGTTAGGGTTAGGTGTAGGGTTGGTGTAGGGCCATATAGAATATACAGTTTGCACAATATAAAAACCATTACGCCTATGGGATGTCCCCACTTTTCACAAAAACAAACGTGTGTGTGTGTGGATGTGTGTGTGTGTGTGTGTGTGTGTGTGTTAATGATGAAGCGCTAAAATAAGTAATAAATAAGGTAATATATCATTCTTAAATGGTTATTTTATTTATTGGCATATATAACAGTCATCTGTATAAATTATAAAACACTATGACAAGGTAATGTTTAATTTATTATATTTTATATATTTATTAAATTTTATTAAATTAAATGTAAATTAAATGTATGCATTTTAAATGCATTTTATATTATCTCATAGCTATCTGATATGACTTAATAATTAACTTCAAGCTAACAATATAAATCATATTCTCAAGGAGTAAAGATTAAACGGAAAAAAAATAATAGGCTACAAATGATTGCACAACCTCTATTAGTTGCGTTATGCACTAATAAGCATGTATGACCACTGAACAAAAGAAGAAGAAAGAAACCTTTTCTTAGCATCCGTTTCCACAGTGACTCGTCGATTCGTCGCTGTGTTGTTGAGAAAGTCGACTTATTTTGCACTTTTGGCTCATGTGGGGCTAAGAAAACACTATTGTGGAGTTTTTCTATTGCTATTTGAGCAAATGCAGTTGAGCTTAACTGTCATTGAGACGACACTGAAATGGTTAAAATCGACACTCTCCCCTCACATTTCACCATTTGTAGTAATTCTGTATTTACTGAATAAATGATGTCTGCTATGTTCGAGGGGAATCTTTTGTCAACTATGCAGACATCTGACTCTAAACAATTACAGGTGAGCAGTCATACAAATTACCGACAACCTTTGAAACAATTCTTCAGTTTATGGACTTTAGTCCTGTTTGCATTAAACTGTGTTATCCCTTTAAAGGAACAACTTGTGGTAAATTTGAACTGTAATTAAATTGGCTTGTTCATTCTGAATAGGTTTTAAGTATTTATAGGCATGAAATATACAGTTCTGCAAATGTATGACAAGTGTAGTCCAAATCAATAAATGTTTGATTGTAATAGAAATTTACAAAAGCTCTTGGAAGGTAATTTGAAATGTGTGTGTGTGTGTGTGTGTGCATATATATACACACACTCACTGGACACTTTATTAGGTTCACCTTCCTATCGTTGGACCCCCTTTTGCTCTCAGAACTGCCTTAATTCTTCGTGGCATAGATTCAACAAGGTGTTGGAAACATTCCTCAGAGATTTTGGTCCATATTGATATGATAGCATCACACACTTGCTGCAGATTTGTCGGCTGCACATCCATGATGCAAATCTCCCATTCACCACATCCCAAAGCTGCTCTATTGGATTGTGATCTGGTGACAGTGGAGGTGTTTGAGTAAAGTGAACTCATTGTCTTGTTCAAGAAACCAGTCTGAGATTATTTAAGCTTTGTGACATGGTTTATTATCCTGCTGGAAGTACACTGAAAAAAGTGCAACAGCCCTGTCTTTACTCTAAAGCACATTTTATACTTAATCCGACTTAAATTATTTAATTTTCTGTCTTGTTCTTGAGCTTAAGTAAATTATTTACTTACATTTAAAGTAAATCTAAGTTTTGTTGGTTTAATTTAAACTATTTGCTACACATCAAATCAATAATTTTGCGTTCTGTGTAAACCACGTGACCACTGACGTAATCGAGGTTGGGTTTGAGAATTTTACGATCGACGGCCATCTTGTTTTCCTCGCATCCAGACTGCGGCTGACAGCAGTTCCACAATATTGGTGAGTAACTATACAAAAAAGCTTTAATTTACTGTAACTGCATCTGATAAATATGTAATGTTATATGGTGCTTTTGAATAAGTTTACTGTTTTATGGGTGTGTTTTGTTATATGTACATACACCCACGCATCTTTAATTGGGCGGATTGCATGAAGTTACTGACACGTTAGAGTGATCAAAGAAGCATGGATCAATGAAAAATTAAGAGCTTGATTATTTTAAAACCGCTATTAGCCGCGAAACAGAACTGAAATCGTTAATCCCACAACAGCTTTCTGTGCTTGTACACTGGAGGCACGCGCACGAGACCCACAGCGTCAGTACTGTCTCCTGACGTTTGAATAGTAAAATATATACACAAAATATGTCGTAAATTTCCGTCTTAATGAGCTTAAATATAACACAGTGACTTATGAATTAAGAGAGTGTAAACTTTTGGGAGTACATTAGATTTGAGTCAATACACTGAGAAAAGGTGCACAAGGCATGTCATTACTCTAAAGAACTCAAAACATTACATTTTCTGTCTAGCCATCAGTGTTATGTAAATATTTGGTCAATTTAAAATTAAAATAATGTATTGTTAGTGTAAAGTATACATTTCTGTAAATTGAAATTTAAAATATTGGTTCCCATTGTCACGTGATTTATAACGTAATCCATGGTCATGCGTGAGAACGTTCAGCATTCTGCCATCTTGTTAAACCGCATGGATGAACTCGGCGTGGTAAAACGTGAATAAAGAAAATTGGTAAGTAATTTTAAACGTACGTCTGGGCCGTATTATTAACATTATACTCGTATGATTTCATAAAATGTTATGTTGTACTGGTGTTTTACATACGGTTAGTATTAGCGTACTAGTTTGACTGCTCTAAATCGTTTAGAAGGTTTACACGTTTCCCTCATTGCAATGTTAAACCGAGTGGAAATAACATAATACAAGAAAACTGCTTGAGGTGAGATGGATTGATATTGAAACGTAGTATAAAGACTGTTTCGGGTATGCTGGAGTGCAATACTGTACAGCTAGTTACATGTATAAAGTACATGCACGCTTCAGACACTTGTATAGACTTAACGTTTTTATGAAGGTATATATTATGATGATTTTTATTGATTTATGAAACTCATGTTCGCAAGTTATTTGCTCTGCTTACTTGTATGGTCTCTCATTCATGATTAACATTAGCTTTACATGAAGGCCCAAACACATGTCTTTAGTGACATGCCTAAACACTTATTTTAACTCATTGTGTCGACCAGCATACTCGCAAAGAAGTGATCTGTTTATGTGAGCCAGGTGGTTAATTCACTTGTCTTTTGTAGGACGGGGTACTGCTGAACAACAATTAGGACAGGTTTTGAATAATCCAGTCACATGAAAAACGTAAGTAATTTGCACCATTTAATTTTTGCTTTGGAGGATAAGTTTTGTTATTTATCTTTCTTCTCTCCTATGCTCTACCTCACCATTCTCATTGGCAAGTAACTCA